>NW_027251875.1:0-35205 GCF_044704955.1 Pristiophorus japonicus
ATTTTTTCTCCTCAGTGTTTTCGCAATTGTTGCTCCTTTTTGTCTTATTTTTTTGACATTTTTTGTTTTTTGGACATTTTCTCAGTTTTTCGCAATTTTTGTCTCTGTGTCTCATTTTTTCTCAGTTTTTCTCATTTACGCTCTGTTTTCGCATTTTTCTCTGTTTTTCTCAGTTTTTCTCATTTGTTTTTCTGTTCTCTCAGTTTTTCTGTTCTTTTCATTTGTTCTGTTTTACTCATTTGTTTGCAGTTTTTCTCAGATGTTCTCATTTTTTCCAGGTTTCCTCATTTATTCTTATTTTTTCAAATTTTTTTCTCAGTTCTCAGTTTTTCACAATTTTTCTCATTTTGTCTCATTTTTCAAATTTTTTCTGTTTTTCTCATTTCTCTCATTTTTTTATGTTGTTCTCAGTTTTTCTAATTTTTCCTCATTTTTTCTAATTTTTTTCTCAGTTTTTCTCATTTTTATCAGTTCTCCCTTGTGCTGATTTTTTCTCTGTTTTTTAGCATTTATTCTCATCTTTTACATTTTTCTCAGTTCTTCTCATTTTTCCTCATTTTTAACGCTTTTTCTCATTTTTTTCTCTTTCTCTCATTTTTTCACATTTGTTTCTCGTTTTTTCACATTTTTTTCTCAGTTTTTATCATTTTCTCTCATTTTTTATCAGTGTTTCTCATTTTGTCTAATATTTCATCAGTTTTTCTCAGTTTTTCTCAGTTTTCCTCATTTTTTCTAATTTTTCTCAGTTTTTGTCATTTGTTTTTTTGTTTTTCTCAGTTTTTCTGTTCTTGTCCTTTGTTCTGTTTTGCTCATTTGTTTGCAGTTTTCTCAGATGTTCTCATTTTTTTTTGTTTTTCAATTTTTCTTTGTTGTTTTCGTTGTTTTTCTCAGATTTCTCTGTTTTTCTCAATTTTTCTCAGTTTTGGCACATTTGTTTTTTCCAATGTTTCTGTTTTTCTCATTTGTTCCCAGTTTTTCTCATTTGTTCTCAGTTTTCTCATTTTTTCACATTTTTTTCTCAGTTTTTCTCATTTTCTCACTTTGTCTCATTTTTTCTCATTTTTTCTCATTTACTCTCTGTTTTTCCCATTTTTTCTCTGTTTTTCTCAGTTTTCTCATTTGTTTTTCTGTTTCTCTCAGTTTTTCTGTTCTTTTCATTTGTTCTGTTTTGCTCATTTGTTTGCAGTTTTTCTCAGATGTTCTCATTTTTTCTCAGGTTTTCTCATTTATTCTTATTTTATCAAATTTTTTCTCAGTTCTCAGTTTTTCACAATTTTTCCATTTTGTCTCATTTTTTCAAATTTTTTCTGTTTTTCTCATTTTCTCTCATTTTTTTATCAGTTGTTCCCAGTTTTCTCATTTTTCCTCATTTTTTCTAATTTTTTTCTCAGTTTTTCTCATTTTTTATCAGTTCTCCCTTTTGCTGATTTATCTCTGTTTTTAGCATTTATTCTCATCTTTTACATTTTTTCTCAGTTTTTCTCAGTTTTTCTAAATTTTTCATTTTTGTTTTCACATTTTTTCTCAGTTTTTATCATTTTCTCTCATTTTTTTATCAGTGTTTCTCATTTTGTCAAATATTTCATCAGTTTTTATCAGTTTTTCTCAGTTTTTCTAATTTTTTCGTCATTTTTAATAATTTTACTCAGTTTTTGTCATTTGTTTTTCTGTTTTTCTCAGTTTTTCTGTTCTTGTCCTTTGTTCTGTTTTGCTCATTTGTTTGCAGTTTTTCTCAGATGTTCTCATTTTTTTTGTTTTTCTCAAATTTTCTCATTTTGTCTAATTTCTTCAATTTTTTTCTCAGTTTTTCAGTTTTTCTCATTTTTTCTCATTTTTTTATTTTTTCTCAATGCTCAGATTTTCTCGTTTTTCTCATTTTTTCTCATTTCTTCACATTTTTGTCAGTTTTTCAGTTTTTCGCAATTTTTCTCAGTTTTTCTTGTTTTTCAATTTTTCTTAGTTGTTTTCATTGTTTTTCTCAGATTTCTCTGTTTTTCTCAATTTTTCTCAGTTTTGCACATTTGTTTTTTCCAATGTTTCTGTTTTTCTCATTTGTTCCCAGTTTTTCTCATTTGTTCTCAGTTTTTCTCATTTTTTCACATTTTTTTCTCAGTTTTTCTCATTTTTCTCAGTTTTTCTCATTTTTTCTCATTTTTTCTCATTTTTTTCTCCATTTTTCGCAATTTTTCTCTTTTTGACTTATTTTTTGTCATTTTTTTCTCAGTTTTTCACATTTTTCTCAGTTTTTCGCAATTTTTCTCACTGTCTCATTTTTTCTCATTTTTTCTCATTTACTCTCTGTTTTTCCCATTTTTTCTCTGTTTTTCTCAGTTTTTCTCATTTGTTTTTCTGTTTCTCTCAGTTTTTCTGTTCTTTTCATTTGTTCTGTTTTGCTCATTTGTTTGCAGTTTTTCTCAGATATTCTCATTTTTTCTCAGGTTTTCTCATTTATTCTTATTTTTTCAAATTTTTTCTCAGTTCTCAGTTTTTCACAATTTTTCTCATTTTGTCTCATTTTTTCAAATTTTTTCTGTTTTTCTCATTTCTCTCATTTTTTTATCAGTTGTTCCCAGTTTTTCTCATTTTTCCTCATTTTTTCTAATTTTTTTCTCAGTTTTTCTCATTTTTTATCAGTTCTCGCTTTTGCTGATTTATCTCTGTTTTTAGCATTTATTCTCATCTTTTACATTTTTTCTCAGTTTTTCGCAGTTTTTCTAAATTTTTCATTTTTGTTTTCACATTTTTTCTCAGTTTTTATCATTTTCTCTCATTTTTTATCAGTGTTTCTCATTTTGTCAAATATTTCATCAGTTTTTATCAGTTTTTATCAGTTTTTCTAATTTTTCGTCATTTTTAATATTTTTTCTCATTTTTTCTCATTTTTTTCTCAGTTTTTCGCAATTTTTCTCTTTTTGTCTTATTTTTTGACATTTTTTTCTCAGTTTTTTACATTTTTCTCAGTTTTTCGCAATTTTTCTCTCTTTGTCTCATTTTTTCTCATTTTTTCTCATTTATTCTCTGTTTTTCCCATTTTTTCTCTGTTTTTCTCAGTTTTTTTCATTTGTTTTTCTGTTTCTCTCAGTTTTTCTGTTCTTTTCATTTGTTCTGTTTTGCTCATTTGTTTGCAGTTTTTCTCAGATGTTCTCATTTTTTCTCAGGTTTTCTCATTTATTCTTATTTTTTCAAATTTTTTCTCAGTTCTCAGTTTTTCACAATTTTTCTCATTTTGTCTCATTTTTTCAAATTTTTTCTGTTTTTCTCATTTCTCTCATTTTTTTATCAGTTGTTCCCAGTTTTTCTCATTTTTCCTCATTTTTTCTAATTTTTTTCTCAGTTTTTCTAATTTTTTATCAGTTCTCCCTTTTGCTGATTTATCTCTGTTTTTAGCATTTATTCTCATCTTTTACATTTTTTCTCAGTTTTTCTCAGTTTTTCTAAATTTTTCATTTTTGTTTTCACATTTTTTCTCAGTTTTTATCATTTTCTCTCATTTTTTATCAGTGTTTCTCATTTTGTCAAATATTTCATCAGTTTTTATCAGTTTTTCTCAGTTTTTCTAATTTTTCGTCATTTTTAATAATTTTTCCCAGTTTTTGTCATTTGTTTTTCTGTTTTTCTCAGTTTTTCTGTTCTTGTCCTTTGTTCTGTTTTGCTCATTTGTTTGCAGTTTTTCTCAGATGTTCTCATTTTTTTTGTTTTTCTCAAATTTTCTCATTTTGTCTAATTTCTTCAATTTTTTCTCAGTTTTTCAGTTTTTCTCATTTTTTCTCATTTTTTCATTTTTTCTCAATTGTCAGATTTTCTCGTTTTTTCTCATTTTTTCTCATTTCTTCACATTTTTTGTCAGTTTTTCAGTTTTTCGCAATTTTTCTCAGTTTTTTCTTGTTTTTCAGTTTTTCTTAGTTGTTTTCGTTGTTTTTCTCAGATTTCTCTGTTTTTCTCAATTTTTCTCAGTTTTGCACATTTGTTTTTTCCAATTTTTCTATTTTTCTCATTTGTTCCCAGTTTTTCTCATTTGTTCGCAGTTTTTCTCATTTTTTCACATTTTTTTCTCAGTTTTTCTCATTTTTCTCAGTTTTTCTCAGTTTTTCTCATTTTTTCTCATTTTTTTCTCCATTTTTCGCAATTTTTCTCTTTTTGTCTTATTTTTTGTCATTTTTTCTCAGTTGTTCACATTTTTCTCAGTTTTTCGCAATTTTTCTCTCTGTCTCGTTTTTTCTCATTTTTTCTCATTTACTCTCTGTTTTACCTATTTTTTCTCTGTTTTTCTCAGTTTTTCTCATTTGTTTTATCCAATTTTTCTGTTTTTCTCATTTGTTCTCAGCTTTTCTCATTTTTTCTCATTTTTTCATTTTTTCTCAATTCTCAGATTTTCTCGTTTTTTCTCAGTTTTTCTCATTTTTTCTCATTTCTTCATATTTTTTCTCAGTTTTTCAGTTTTTCGCAATTTTTCTCACTTTTTTCTTGTTTTTCAATTTTTCTCAGTTGTTTTCGTTGTTTTTCTCAGATTTCTCTGTTTTTCTCAATTATTCTCAGTTTTGCACATTTGTTTTTTCCAATTTTTCAGTTTTTCTCATTTGTTCCCAGTTTTTCTCATTTGTTCGCAGTTTTTCTCATTTTGTCGCAGTTTTTCTCATTTTTTCTGATATTTTTGCAGTTTTTCTTTGTTTTTCTTTGTTTTCCTCATTGTTTCTCCTTTTGCTCAGTTTTTCTCATTTTTTCTCCATTTTTCACATTTTTTCCCTGTTTTTTCTTGTTTTTCATTTTTTCTTAGATTTTTTCGTAGTTTTTATCAGTTTTTCGTTGTTTTTCTCAGATTTTTTCAGTTTTTCTCATTTGTTTTGCTCAGTTTTTCACATTTGTTTTTCTCAGTTTTTCACATTGTTTTTCTCTGTTTTTCTCAGTTTTTCTCATTTGTTTTATCCAATTTTTCTGTTTTGCTCATTTGTTTGCAGTTTTTCTCAGATGTTCTCATTTTTTTTTGTTTTTCAATTTTTCTTAGTTGTTTTCGTTGTTTTTCTCAGATTTCTCTGTTTTTCTCAATTTTTCTCAGTTTTGCACATTTGTTTTTTCCAATTTTTCTGTTTTTCTCATTTGTTCCCAGTTTTTCTCATTTTTTCGCATTTTTTCGCAGTTGTTTGCAGTTTTTCTCAGATGTTCTCATTTTTTCTCAGGTTTTCTCATTTATTCTTATTTTTTCAAATTTTTTCTCAGTTCTCAGTTTTTCACAATTTTTCTCATTTTGTCTCATTTTTTCAAATTTTTTCTGTTTTTCTCATTTCTCTCATTTTTTTATCAGTTGTTCTCAGTTTTTCTCATTTTTCCTCATTTTTTCTAATTTTTTTCTCAGTTTTTCTCATTTTTTATCAGTTCTCCCTTTTGCTGATTTTTTCTCTGTTTTTAGCATTTATTCTCATCTTTTACATTTTTTCTCAGTTTTTCTCAGTTTTTCTAAATTTTTCATTTTTGTTTTCACATTTTTTCTCAGTTTTTATCATTTTCTCTCATTTTTCATGTGTTTCTCATTTTGTCAAATATTTCATCAGTTTTTATCAGTTTTTCTCAGTTTTTCTAATTTTTCCTCATTTTTTCTAATTTTTCTCAGTTTTTGTCATTTGTTTTTCTGTTTTTCTCAGTTTTTCTGTTCTTGTCCTTTGTTCTGTTTTGCTCATTTGTTTGCAGTTTTTCTCAGATGTTCTCATTTTTTTTTGTTTTTCTCAATTTTTCTCATTTTGTCTAATTTCTTCACTTTTTTCTCAGTTTTTCAGTTTTTCTCACTTTTTCTCATTTTTTCATTTTTCTCAATGCTCAGATTTTCTCGTTTTTTCTCATTTTTTCTCATTTCTTCACATTTTTTGTCAGTTTTTCAGTTTTTCGCAATTTTTCTCAGTTTTTTCTTGTTTTTCAATTTTTCTTAGTTGTTTTCATTGTTTTTCTCAGATTTCTCTGTTTTTCTCAATTTTTCTCAGTTTTGCACATTTGTTTTTTCCAATTTTTCTGTTTTTCTCATTTGTTCCCAGTTTTTCTCATTTTTTCGCAGTTTTTCTCATTTTTTCTGATATTTTCGCAGTTTTTCTTTGTTTTTCTTTGTTTTCCTCATTATTTCTCCTTTTGCTCAGTTTTTCTCATTTTTTCTCCATTTTTCTCATTTTTTCCCTGTTTTTTCTTGTTTTTCATTTTTTCTTAGATTTTTTCGTTCTTTTTATCAGTTTTTCGTTGTTTTTCTCAGATTTTTTCAGTTTTTCTCATTTGTTTTGCTCAGTTTTTCACATTTGTTTTTCTCTGTTTTTCTCAGTTTTTCTCATTTGTTTTATCCAATTTTCTGTTTTTCTCATTTGTTCCCAGTTTTTCTCATTTTTTCGCATTTTTTCGCAGTTTTTCCGCATTTTTACTGATATTTTCGCAGTTTTACATTTTTTACATTTTTTCTCAGTTTTTCTCAGTTTTTCTCAGTTTTTCTAATTTTTTCTCTTTTTGTCTCATTTTTTCAGATTTCTTTCTCAGTTTTTCACATTTTTCTCAGTTTGTCTCATTTTTTCTCATTTTTTCTCATTTTTTCTCAGTTTTTCGCAATTGTTCTCTTTTTGTCTTATTTTTTGACATTTTTTGTTTTGACATTTTTCTCAGTTTTTCGCAATTTTTGTCTATGTGTCTCATTTTTTCTCAGTTTTTCTCATTTACTCTCTGTTTTTCGCATTTTTTCTCTGCTTTTCTCAGTTTTTCTCATTTGTTTTTCTGTTTCTCTCAGTTTTTCTGTGCTTTTCATTTGTTCTGTTTTGCTCATTTGTTTGCAGTTTTTCTCAGATGTTCTCATTTTTTCTCAGGTTTTCTCATTTATTCTTATTTTTTCAAATTTTTTCTCAGTTCTCAGTTTTTCACAATTTTTCTCATTTTGTCTCATTTTTTCAAATTTTTTCTGTTTTTCTCATTTCTCTCATTTTTTTATAAGTTGTTCTCAGTTTTTCTAATTTTTCCTCATTTTTTCTAATTTTTTTCTCAGTTTTTCTCATTTTTTATCAGTTCTCCCTTGTGCTGATTTTTTCTCTGTTTTTAGCATTTATTCTCATCTTTTACATTTTTTCTCAGTTCTCATTTTTTCTCATTTTTTAACAGCTTTTCTCATTTTTTCTCTTTTTCTCTCATTTTTTCACATTTGTTTCTCGTTTTTTTCACATTTTTTCTCAGTTTTTATCATTTTCTCTCATTTTTTATCAGTGTTTCTCATTTTGTCTAATATTTCATCAGTTTTTCTCAGTTTTTCTCAGTTTTCCTCATTTTTTCTAATTTTTCTCAGTTTTTGTCATTTGTTTTTTTGTTTTTCTCAGTTTTTCTGTTCTTGTCCTTTGTTCTGTTTTGCTCATTTGTTTGCAGTTTTTCTCAGATGTTCTCATTTTTTTTTGTTTTTCAATTTTTCTTTGTTGTTTTCGTTGTTTTTCTCAGATTTCTCTGTTTTTCTCAATTTTCTCAGTTTTGCACATTTGTTTTTTCCAATGTTTCTGTTTTTCTCATTTGTTCCCAGTTTTTCTCATTTGTTCTCAGTTTTTCTCATTTTTTCACATTTTTTTCTCAGTTTTTCTCATTTTTCTCAGTTTTTCTCATTTTTTCTCATTTTTTCTCATTTTTTTCTCCATTTTTCGCAATTTTTCTCTTTTTGACTTATTTTTTGTCATTTTTTTCTCAGTTTTTCACATTTTTCTCAGTTTTTCGCAATTTTTCTCACTTTGTCTCATTTTTTCTCATTTTTTCTCATTTACTCTCTGTTTTTCCCATTTTTTCTCTGTTTTTCTCAGTTTTTCTCATTTGTTTTTCTGTTTCTCTCAGTTTTTCTGTTCTTTTCATTTGTTCTGTTTTGCTCATTTGTTTGCAGTTTTTCTCAGATGTTCTCATTTTTTCTCAGGTTTTCTCATTTATTCTTATTTTTTCAAATTTTTTCTCAGTTCTCAGTTTTTCACAATTTTCTCATTTTGTCTCATTTTTTCAAATTTTTTCTGTTTTTCTCATTTCTCTCATTTTTTTATCAGTTGTTCCCAGTTTTTCTCATTTTTCCTCATTTTTTCTAATTTTTTTCTCAGTTTTTCTCATTTTTTATCAGTTCTCCCTTTTGCTGATTTATCTCTGTTTTTAGCATTTATTCTCATCTTTTACATTTTTTCTCAGTTTTTCTCAGTTTTTCTAAATTTTTCATTTTTGTTTTCACATTTTTTTCTCAGTTTTTATCATTTTCTCTCATTTTTTTATCAGTGTTTCTCATTTTGTCAAATATTTCATCAGTTTTTATCAGTTTTTCTCAGTTTTTCTAATTTTTCGTCATTTTTAATAATTTTACTCAGTTTTTGTCATTTGTTTTTCTGTTTTTCTCAGTTTTTCTGTTCTTGTCCTTTGTTCTGTTTTGCTCATTTGTTTGCAGTTTTTCTCAGATGTTCTCATTTTTTTTGTTTTTCTCAAATTTTCTCATTTTGTCTAATTTCTTCAATTTTTTCTCAGTTTTTCAGTTTTTCTCATTTTTTCTCATTTTTTTATTTTTTCTCAATGCTCAGATTTTCTCGTTTTTTCTCATTTTTTCTCATTTCTTCACATTTTTTGTCAGTTTTTCAGTTTTTCGCAATTTTTCTCAGTTTTTTCTTGTTTTTCAATTTTTCTTAGTTGTTTTCATTGTTTTTCTCAGATTTCTCTGTTTTTCTCAATTTTTCTCAGTTTTGCACATTTGTTTTTTCCAATGTTTCTGTTTTTCTCATTTGTTCCCAGTTTTTCTCATTTGTTCTCAGTTTTTCTCATTTTTTCACATTTTTTTCTCAGTTTTTCTCATTTTTCTCAGTTTTTCTCATTTTTTCTCATTTTTTCTCATTTTTTTCTCCATTTTTCGCAATTTTTCTCTTTTTGACTTATTTTTTGTAATTTTTTTCTCAGTTTTTCACATTTTTCTCAGTTTTTCGCAATTTTTCTCACTTTGTCTCATTTTTTCTCATTTTTTCTCATTTACTCTCTGTTTTTCCCATTTTTTCTCTGTTTTTCTCAGTTTTTCTCATTTGTTTTTCTGTTTCTCTCAGTTTTTCTGTTCTTTTCATTTGTTCTGTTTTGCTCATTTGTTTGCAGTTTTTCTCAGATATTCTCATTTTTTCTCAGGTTTTCTCATTTATTCTTATTTTTTCAAATTTTTTCTCAGTTCTCAGTTTTTCACAATTTTTCTCATTTTGTCTCATTTTTTCAAATTTTTTCTGTTTTTCTCATTTCTCTCATTTTTTTATGTTGTTCCCAGTTTTTCTCATTTTTCCTCATTTTTTCTAATTTTTTTCTCAGTTTTTCTCATTTTTTATCAGTTCTCGCTTTTGCTGATTTATCTCTGTTTTTAGCATTTATTCTCATCTTTTACATTTTTTCTCAGTTTTTCGCAGTTTTTCTAAATTTTTCATTTTTGTTTTCACATTTTTTCTCAGTTTTTATCATTTTCTCTCATTTTTTATCAGTGTTTCTCATTTTGTCAAATATTTCATCAGTTTTTATCAGTTTTTATCAGTTTTTCTAATTTTTCGTCATTTTTAATATTTTTTCTCATTTTTTCTCATTTTTTTCTCCATTTTTCGCAATTTTTCTCTTTTTGTCTTATTTTTTGTCATTTTTTCTCAGTTTTTCTCATTTACTCTCTGTTTTTCGCATTTTTTCTCTGCTTTTCTCAGTTTTTCTCATTTGTTTTTCTGTTTCTCTCAGTTTTTCTGTGCTTTTCATTTGTTCTGTTTTGCTCATTTGTTTGCAGTTTTTCTCAGATGTTCTCATTTTTTCTCAGGTTTTCTCATTTATTCTTATTTTTTCAAATTTTTTCTCAGTTCTCAGTTTTTCACAATTTTTCTCATTTTGTCTCATTTTTCAAATTTTTTCTGTTTTTCTCATTTCTCTCATTTTTTTATGTTGTTCCCAGTTTTTCTCATTTTTCCTCATTTTTTCTAATTTTTTTCTCAGTTTTTCTCATTTTTTATCAGTTCTCGCTTTTGCTGATTTATCTCTGTTTTTAGCATTTATTCTCATCTTTTACATTTTTTCTCAGTTTTTCGCAGTTTTTCTAAATTTTTCATTTTTGTTTTCACATTTTTTCTCAGTTTTTATCATTTTCTCTCATTTTTTATCAGTGTTTCTCATTTTGTCAAATATTTCATCAGTTTTTTATCAGTTTTTATCAGTTTTTCTAATTTTTCGTCATTTTTAATATTTTTTCTCATTTTTTCTCATTTTTTTCTCCATTTTTCGCAATTTTTCTCTTTTTGTCTTATTTTTTGTCATTTTTTCTCAGTTTTTCACATTTTTCTCAGTTTTTCGCAATTTTTCTCTATGTGTCTCATTTTTTCTCAGTTTTTCTCATTTACTCTCTGTTTTTCCCATTTTTTCTCTGTTTTTCTCAGTTTTTCTCATTTGATTTTCTGTTTCTCTCAGTTTTTCTGTTCTTTTCATTTGTTCTGTTTTGCTCATTTGTTTGCAGTTTTTCTCAGATGTTCTCATTTTTTCTCAGGTTTTCTCATTTCTTCTTATTTTTTGACATTTTTTCTCAGTTCTCAGTTTTTCACAATTTTTCTCATTTTGTCTCATTTTTTTCACATTTTTTCTGTTTTTCTCATTTCTCTCATTTTTTTTATCAGTTTTTCTCAGTTTTTCTCATTTTTCCTCATTTTTTCTAATTTTTTTCTCAGTTTTTCTCATTTTTTCTCATTTTTTTCTCATTTTTTCTCTTTTTGTCTCATTTTTTCACATTTGTTTCTAATTTTTTCACATTTTTCTCATTTTTTCTCCATTTTTTCTCATTTTGTCCAATTTTTTTTCTCCATTTTTCGCAATGTTTCTCTTTTGTCTTATTTTTTGACATTTTTTGTCATTTACTCTCTGTTTTTCTCATTGTTTCTCAATTTTTCTCATTTTTTCCCTGTTTTTTCTTGTTTTTCATTTTTTCTTAGATATTTTCGTTCTTTTTATCAGTTTTTCGTTGTTTTTCTCAGATTTTTTCAGTTTTTCTCATTTGTTTTGCTCAGTTTTTCACATTTGTTTTTCTCAGTTTTTCACATTTGTTTTTCTCTGTTTTTCTCAGTTTTTCTCATTTGTTTTATCCAATTTTTCTGTTTTTCTCATTTGTTCCCAGTTTTTCTCATTTTTTCGCATTTTTTCGCAGTTTTTCCGCATTTTTACTGATATTTTCGCAGTTTTACATTTTTTACATTTTTTCTCAGTTTTTCTCAGTTTTTCTCAGTTTTTCTAATTTTTTCTCTTTTTGTCTCATTTTTTCAGATTTCTTTCTCAGTTTTTCACATTTTTCTCAGTTTGTCTCATTTTTTCTCATTTTTTCTCATTTTTTTCTCAGTTTTTCGCAATTGTTCTCTTTTTGTCTTATTTTTTGACATTTTTTGTTTTTGACATTTTTCTCAGTTTTTCGCAATTTTTCTCTATGTGTCTCATTTTTTCTCAGTTTTTCTCATTTACTCTCTGTTTTTCGCATTTTTTCTCTGTTTTTCTCAGTTTTTCTCATTTGTTTTTCTGTTTCTCTCAGTTTTTCTGTTCTTTTCATTTGTTCTGTTTTCCTCATTTGTTCCCAGTTTTTCTCATTTTTTCGCTTTTTTCGCAGTTTTTCCGCATTTTTACTGATATTTTCGCAGTTTTACATTTTTTACATTTTTTCTCAGTTTTTCTCAGTTTTGCTCATTTTTTCTCATTTTGTCTCATTTTTTCAGATTTCTTTCTCAGTTTTTCACATTTTTCTCAGTTTGTCTCATTTTTTCTCATTTTTCTCATTTTTTTCTCAGTTTTTCGCAATTGTTCTCTTTTTGTCTTATTTTTTGACATTTTTTCTCAGTTTTTGACATTTTTCTCAGTTTTTCGCAATTTTTCTCTGTGTGTCTCATTTTTTCTCAGTTTTTCTCATTTACTCTCTGTTTTTCGCATTTTTTCTCTGTTTTTCTCAGTTTTTCTCATTTGTTTTTCTGTTTCTCTCAGTTTTTCTGTTCTTTTCATTTGTTCTGTTTTGCTCATTTGTTTGCAGTTTTTCTCAGATGTTCTCATTTTTCTCAGGTTTTCTCATTTATTCTTATTTTTTCAAATTTTTTCTCAGTTCTCAGTTTTTCACAATTTTTCTCATTTTGTCTCATTTTTTCACATATTTTCTGTTTTTCTCATTTCTCTCATTTTTTATCAGTTGTTCTCGGTTTTTCTCATTTTTCCTCATTTTTTCTAATTTTTTTTCTCAGTTTTTCTCATTTTTTATCAGTTCTCCCTTTTGCTGATTTTTTCTCTGTTTTTAGCATTTATTCTCATCTTTTACATTTTTTCTCAGTTTTTCTCAGTTTTTCTAAATTTTTCATTTTTGTTTTCACATTTTTTCTCAGTTTTTATCATTTTCTCTCATTTTTTATCAGTGTTTCTCATTTTGTCAAATATTTCATCAGTTTTTATCAGTTTTTCTCAGTTTTTCTCATTTTTCCTCATTTTTTCTAATTTTTCTCAGTGTTTGTCATTTGTTTTTCTGTTTTTCTCAGTTTTTCTGTTTTGTCCTTTGTTCTGTTTTGCTCATTTGTTTGCAGTTTTTCTCAGATGTTCTCATTTTTTTTTGTTTTCCTCAATTTTCTCATTTTGTCTAATTTCTTCACTTTTTTCTCAGTTTTTCAGCTTTTCTCATTTTTTCTCATTTTTTCATTTTTTCTCAATTGTCAGATTTTCTCGTTTTTTCTCAGTTTTTCTCATTTTTTCTCATTTCTTCATATTTTTTCTCAGTTTTCAGTTTTTCGCAATTTTTCTCAGTTTTTTCTTCTTTTTCAATTTTTCTCAGTTGTTTTCGTTGTTTTTCTCAGGTTTCTCTGTTTTTCTCAATTTTCTCAGATTTTGCACATTTGTTTTTTCCAATTTTTCTGTTTTTCTCATTTGTTCCCAGTTTTTCTCATTTGTTCGCAGTTTTTCTCATTTTTTCGCAGTTTTTCTCATTTTTTCTGATATTTTCGCAATTTTTCTTTGTTTTTCTTTGTTTTCCTCATTGTTTCTCCTTTTGCTCAGTTTTTCTCATTTTTTCTCCATTTTTCTCATTTTTTCCCTGTTTTTGCTTGTTTTTCATTTTTTCTTAGATTTTTTCGTTCTTTTTATCAGTTTTTCGTTGTTTTTCTCAGATTTTTTCAGTTTTTCTCATTTGTTTTGCTCAGTTTTTCACATTTGTTTTTCTCAGTTTTTCACATTTGTTTTTCTCTGTTTTTCTCAGTTTTTCTCATTTGTTTTATCCAATTTTTCTGTTTTTCTCATTTGTTCCCAGTTTTTCTCATTTTTTCGCATTTTTTCGCAGTTTTTCCGCATTTTTACTGATATTTTCGCAGTTTTACATTTTTTACATTTTTTCTCAGTTTTTCTCAGTTTTTCTCAGTTTTTCTAATTTTTTCTCTTTTTGTCTCATTTTTTCAGATTTCTTTCTCAGTTTTTCACATTTTTCTCAGTTTGTCTCATTTTTTCTCATTTTTTCTCATTTTTTTCTCAGTTTTTCGCAATTGTTCTCTTTTTGTCTTATTTTTTGACATTTTTTGTTTTGACATTTTTCTCAGTTTTTCGCAATTTTTCTCTATGTGTCTCATTTTTTCTCAGTTTTTCTCATTTACTCTCTGTTTTTCGCATTTTTTCTCTGTTTTTCTCAGTTTTTCTCATTTGTTTTTCTGTTTCTCTCAGTTTTTCTGTTCTTTTCATTTGTTCTGTTTTCCTCATTTGTTCCCAGTTTTTCTCATTTTTTCGCTTTTTTCGCAGTTTTTCCGCATTTTTACTGATATTTTCGCAGTTTTACATTTTTTACATTTTTTCTCAGTTTTTCTCAGTTTTGCTCATTTTTTCTCATTTTGTCTCATTTTTTCAGATTTCTTTCTCAGTTTTTCACATTTTTTCTCAGTTTGTCTCATTTTTTCTCATTTTTTCTCATTTTTTTCTCAGTTTTTCGCAATTGTTCTCTTTTTGTCTTATTTTTTGACATTTTTTCTCAGTTTTTGACATTTTTCTCAGTTTTTCGCATTTTTCTCTATGTGTCTCATTTTTTCTCAGTTTTTCTCATTTGCTCTCTGTTTTTCGCATTTTTTCTCTGTTTTTCTCAGTTTTTCTCATTTGTTTTTCTGTTTCTCTCAGTTTTTCTGTTATTTTCATTTGTTCTGTTTTGCTCATTTGTTTGCAGTTTTTCTCAGATGTTTCACTTTTTTCTCATTTTTTTTTCATGTTTATTTTTTATTTTTTCAAATTTTTCTCAGTTCTCAGTTTTTCACAATTTTTCTCATTTTGTCTCATTTTTTCACATATTTTCTGTTTTTCTCATTTCTCTCATTTTTTTATCAGTTGTTCTCAGTTTTTCTCATTTTTCCTCATTTTTTCTAATTTTTTTCTCAGTTTTTCTCATTTTTTATCAGTTCTCCCTTTTGCTGATTTTTTCTCTGTTTTTAGCATTTATTCTCATCTTTTACATTTTTTCTCAGTTTTTCTAAATTTTTCATTTTTGTTTTCACATTTTTTCTCAGTTTTTATCATTTTCTCTCATTTTTTTATCAGTGTTTCTCATTTTGTCAAATATTTCATCAGTTTTTATCAGTTTTTCTCAGTTTTTCTAATTTTTCGTCATTTTTAATAATTTTTCAAATTTTTTGTCATTTGTTTTTCTGTTTTTCTCAGTTTTTCTGTTTTGTCCTTTGTTCTGTTTTGCTCATTTGTTTGCAGTTTTTCTCAGATGTTCTCATTTTTTTTTGTTTTCCTCAATTTTTCTCATTTTGTCTAATTTCTTCACTTTTTTCTCAGTTTTTCAGTTTTTCTCATTTTTTCTCATTTTTTTATTTTTTCTCAATGCTCAGATTTTCTCGTTTTTTCTCATTTTTTCTCATTTCTTCACATTTTTTGTCAGTTTTTCAGTTTTTCGCAATTTTTCTCAGTTTTTCTTGTTTTTCAATTTTTCTTAGTTGTTTTCATTGTTTTTCTCAGATTTCTCTGTTTTTCTCAATTTTTCTCAGTTTTGCACATTTGTTTTTTCCAATGTTTCTGTTTTTCTCATTTGTTCCCAGTTTTTCTCATTTGTTCTCAGTTTTTCTCATTTTTTCACATTTTTTTCTCAGTTTTTCTCATTTTTCTCAGTTTTTCTCATTTTTTCTCATTTTTTCTCATTTTTTTCTCCATTTTTCGCAATTTTTCTCTTTTTGACTTATTTTTTGTAATTTTTTTCTCAGTTTTTCACATTTTTCTCAGTTTTTCGCAATTTTTCTCACTTTGTCTCATTTTTTCTCATTTTTTCTCATTTACTCTCTGTTTTTCCCATTTTTTCTCTGTTTTTCTCAGTTTTTCTCATTTGTTTTTCTGTTTCTCTCAGTTTTTCTGTTCTTTTCATTTGTTCTGTTTTGCTCATTTGTTTGCAGTTTTTCTCAGATATTCTCATTTTTTCTCAGGTTTTCTCATTTATTCTTATTTTTTCAAATTTTTTCTCAGTTCTCAGTTTTTCACAATTTTTCTCATTTTGTCTCATTTTTTCAAATTTTTTCTGTTTTTCTCATTTCTCTCATTTTTTTATGTTGTTCCCAGTTTTTCTCATTTTTCCTCATTTTTTCTAATTTTTTTCTCAGTTTTTCTCATTTTTTATCAGTTCTCGCTTTTGCTGATTTATCTCTGTTTTTAGCATTTATTCTCATCTTTTACATTTTTTCTCAGTTTTTCGCAGTTTTTCTAAATTTTTCATTTTTGTTTTCACATTTTTTCTCAGTTTTTATCATTTTCTCTCATTTTTTATCAGTGTTTCTCATTTTGTCAAATATTTCATCAGTTTTTATCAGTTTTTATCAGTTTTTCTAATTTTTCGTCATTTTTAATATTTTTTCTCATTTTTTCTCATTTTTTTCTCCATTTTTCGCAATTTTTCTCTTTTTGTCTTATTTTTTGTCATTTTTTCTCAGTTTTTCTCATTTACTCTCTGTTTTTCGCATTTTTTCTCTGCTTTTCTCAGTTTTTCTCATTTGTTTTTCTGTTTCTCTCAGTTTTTCTGTGCTTTTCATTTGTTCTGTTTTGCTCATTTGTTTGCAGTTTTTCTCAGATGTTCTCATTTTTTCTCAGGTTTTCTCATTTATTCTTATTTTTTCAAATTTTTTCTCAGTTCTCAGTTTTTCACAATTTTTCTCATTTTGTCTCATTTTTTCAAATTTTTTCTGTTTTTCTCATTTCTCTCATTTTTTTATGTTGTTCCCAGTTTTTCTCATTTTTCCTCATTTTTTCTAATTTTTTTCTCAGTTTTTCTCATTTTTTATCAGTTCTCGCTTTTGCTGATTTATCTCTGTTTTTAGCATTTATTCTCATCTTTTACATTTTTTCTCAGTTTTTCGCAGTTTTTCTAAATTTTTCATTTTTGTTTTCACATTTTTTCTCAGTTTTTATCATTTTCTCTCATTTTTTATCAGTGTTTCTCATTTTGTCAAATATTTCATCAGTTTTTTATCAGTTTTTATCAGTTTTTCTAATTTTTCGTCATTTTTAATATTTTTTCTCATTTTTTCTCATTTTTTTCTCCATTTTTCGCAATTTTTCTCTTTTTGTCTTATTTTTTGTCATTTTTTCTCAGTTTTTCACATTTTTCTCAGTTTTTCGCAATTTTTCTCTATGTGTCTCATTTTTTCTCAGTTTTTCTCATTTACTCTCTGTTTTTCCCATTTTTTCTCTGTTTTTCTCAGTTTTTCTCATTTGATTTTCTGTTTCTCTCAGTTTTTCTGTTCTTTTCATTTGTTCTGTTTTGCTCATTTGTTTGCAGTTTTTCTCAGATGTTCTCATTTTTTCTCAGGTTTTCTCATTTCTTCTTATTTTTTGACATTTTTTCTCAGTTCTCAGTTTTTCACAATTTTTCTCATTTTGTCTCATTTTTTCACATTTTTTCTGTTTTTCTCATTTCTCTCATTTTTTTTATCAGTTTTTCTCAGTTTTTCTCATTTTTCCTCATTTTTTCTAATTTTTTTCTCAGTTTTTCTCATTTTTTTCTCATTTTTTCTCATTTTTTCTCTTTTTGTCTCATTTTTTCACATTTGTTTCTAATTTTTTCACATTTTTCTCATTTTTTCTCCATTTTTTCTCATTTTGTCCAATTTTTTTTCTCCATTTTTCGCAATGTTTCTCTTTTTGTCTTATTTTTTGACATTTTTTGTCATTTACTCTCTGTTTTTCTCATTGTTTCTCAATTTTTCTCATTTTTTCCCTGTTTTTTCTTGTTTTTCATTTTTTCTTAGATATTTTCGTTCTTTTTATCAGTTTTTCGTTGTTTTTCTCAGATTTTTTCAGTTTTTCTCATTTGTTTTGCTCAGTTTTTCACATTTGTTTTTCTCAGTTTTTCACATTTGTTTTTCTCTGTTTTTCTCAGTTTTTCTCATTTGTTTTATCCAATTTTTCTGTTTTTCTCATTTGTTCCCAGTTTTTCTCATTTTTTCGCATTTTTTCGCAGTTTTTCCGCATTTTTACTGATATTTTCGCAGTTTTACATTTTTTACATTTTTTCTCAGTTTTTCTCAGTTTTTCTCAGTTTTTCTAATTTTTTCTCTTTTTGTCTCATTTTTTCAGATTTCTTTCTCAGTTTTTCACATTTTTCTCAGTTTGTCTCATTTTTTCTCATTTTTTCTCATTTTTTTCTCAGTTTTTCGCAATTGTTCTCTTTTTGTCTTATTTTTTGACATTTTTTGTTTTTGACATTTTTCTCAGTTTTTCGCAATTTTTCTCTATGTGTCTCATTTTTTCTCAGTTTTTCTCATTTACTCTCTGTTTTTCGCATTTTTTCTCTGTTTTTCTCAGTTTTTCTCATTTGTTTTTCTGTTTCTCTCAGTTTTTCTGTTCTTTTCATTTGTTCTGTTTTCCTCATTTGTTCCCAGTTTTTCTCATTTTTTCGCTTTTTTCGCAGTTTTTCCGCATTTTTACTGATATTTTCGCAGTTTTACATTTTTTACATTTTTTCTCAGTTTTTCTCAGTTTTGCTCATTTTTTCTCATTTTGTCTCATTTTTTCAGATTTCTTTCTCAGTTTTTCACATTTTTCTCAGTTTGTCTCATTTTTTCTCATTTTTTCTCATTTTTTTCTCAGTTTTTCGCAATTGTTCTCTTTTTGTCTTATTTTTTGACATTTTTTCTCAGTTTTTGACATTTTTCTCAGTTTTTCGCAATTTTTCTCTGTGTGTCTCATTTTTTCTCAGTTTTTCTCATTTACTCTCTGTTTTTCGCATTTTTTCTCTGTTTTTCTCAGTTTTTCTCATTTGTTTTTCTGTTTCTCTCAGTTTTTCTGTTCTTTTCATTTGTTCTGTTTTGCTCATTTGTTTGCAGTTTTTCTCAGATGTTCTCATTTTTTCTCAGGTTTTCTCATTTATTCTTATTTTTTCAAATTTTTTCTCAGTTCTCAGTTTTTCACAATTTTTCTCATTTTGTCTCATTTTTTCACATATTTTCTGTTTTTCTCATTTCTCTCATTTTTTATCAGTTGTTCTCGGTTTTTCTCATTTTTCCTCATTTTTTCTAATTTTTTTTCTCAGTTTTTCTCATTTTTTATCAGTTCTCCCTTTTGCTGATTTTTTCTCTGTTTTTAGCATTTATTCTCATCTTTTACATTTTTTCTCAGTTTTTCTCAGTTTTTCTAAATTTTTCATTTTTGTTTTCACATTTTTTCTCAGTTTTTATCATTTTCTCTCATTTTTTATCAGTGTTTCTCATTTTGTCAAATATTTCATCAGTTTTTATCAGTTTTTCTCAGTTTTTCTCATTTTTCCTCATTTTTTCTAATTTTTCTCAGTGTTTGTCATTTGTTTTTCTGTTTTTCTCAGTTTTTCTGTTTTGTCCTTTGTTCTGTTTTGCTCATTTGTTTGCAGTTTTTCTCAGATGTTCTCATTTTTTTTTGTTTTCCTCAATTTTTCTCATTTTGTCTAATTTCTTCACTTTTTTCTCAGTTTTTCAGCTTTTCTCATTTTTTCTCATTTTTTCATTTTTTCTCAATTGTCAGATTTTCTCGTTTTTTCTCAGTTTTTCTCATTTTTTCTCATTTCTTCATATTTTTTCTCAGTTTTTCAGTTTTTCGCAATTTTTCTCAGTTTTTTCTTCTTTTTCAATTTTTCTCAGTTGTTTTCGTTGTTTTTCTCAGGTTTCTCTGTTTTTCTCAATTTTTCTCAGATTTTGCACATTTGTTTTTTCCAATTTTTCTGTTTTTCTCATTTGTTCCCAGTTTTTCTCATTTGTTCGCAGTTTTTCTCATTTTTTCGCAGTTTTTCTCATTTTTTCTGATATTTTCGCAATTTTTCTTTGTTTTTCTTTGTTTTCCTCATTGTTTCTCCTTTTGCTCAGTTTTTCTCATTTTTTCTCCATTTTTCTCATTTTTTCCCTGTTTTTGCTTGTTTTTCATTTTTTCTTAGATTTTTTCGTTCTTTTTATCAGTTTTTCGTTGTTTTTCTCAGATTTTTTCAGTTTTTCTCATTTGTTTTGCTCAGTTTTTCACATTTGTTTTTCTCAGTTTTTCACATTTGTTTTTCTCTGTTTTTCTCAGTTTTTCTCATTTGTTTTATCCAATTTTTCTGTTTTTCTCATTTGTTCCCAGTTTTTCTCATTTTTTCGCATTTTTTCGCAGTTTTTCCGCATTTTTACTGATATTTTCGCAGTTTTACATTTTTTACATTTTTTCTCAGTTTTTCTCAGTTTTTCTCAGTTTTTCTAATTTTTTCTCTTTTTGTCTCATTTTTTCAGATTTCTTTCTCAGTTTTTCACATTTTTCTCAGTTTGTCTCATTTTTTCTCATTTTTTCTCATTTTTTTCTCAGTTTTTCGCAATTGTTCTCTTTTTGTCTTATTTTTTGACATTTTTTGTTTTTGACATTTTTCTCAGTTTTTCGCAATTTTTCTCTATGTGTCTCATTTTTTCTCAGTTTTTCTCATTTACTCTCTGTTTTTCGCATTTTTTCTCTGTTTTTCTCAGTTTTTCTCATTTGTTTTTCTGTTTCTCTCAGTTTTTCTGTTCTTTTCATTTGTTCTGTTTTCCTCATTTGTTCCCAGTTTTTCTCATTTTTTCGCTTTTTTCGCAGTTTTTCCGCATTTTTACTGATATTTTCGCAGTTTTACATTTTTTACATTTTTTCTCAGTTTTTCTCAGTTTTGCTCATTTTTTCTCATTTTGTCTCATTTTTTCAGATTTCTTTCTCAGTTTTTCACATTTTTCTCAGTTTGTCTCATTTTTTCTCATTTTTTCTCATTTTTTTCTCAGTTTTTCGCAATTGTTCTCTTTTTGTCTTATTTTTTGACATTTTTTCTCAGTTTTTGACATTTTTCTCAGTTTTTCGCAATTTTTCTCTATGTGTCTCATTTTTTCTCAGTTTTTCTCATTTGCTCTCTGTTTTTCGCATTTTTTCTCTGTTTTTCTCAGTTTTTCTCATTTGTTTTTCTGTTTCTCTCAGTTTTTCTGTTATTTTCATTTGTTCTGTTTTGCTCATTTGTTTGCAGTTTTTCTCAGATGTTCTCATTTTTTCTCAGGTTTTCTCATTTATTTTTATTTTTTCAAATTTTTTCTCAGTTCTCAGTTTTTCACAATTTTTCTCATTTTGTCTCATTTTTTCACATATTTTCTGTTTTTCTCATTTCTCTCATTTTTTTATCAGTTGTTCTCAGTTTTTCTCATTTTTCCTCATTTTTTCTAATTTTTTTCTCAGTTTTTCTCATTTTTTATCAGTTCTCCCTTTTGCTGATTTTTTCTCTGTTTTTAGCATTTATTCTCATCTTTTACATTTTTTCTCAGTTTTTCTAAATTTTTCATTTTTGTTTTCACATTTTTTCTCAGTTTTTATCATTTTCTCTCATTTTTTATCAGTGTTTCTCATTTTGTCAAATATTTCATCAGTTTTTATCAGTTTTTCTCAGTTTTTCTAATTTTTCGTCATTTTTAATAATTTTTCAAATTTTTTGTCATTTGTTTTTCTGTTTTTCTCAGTTTTTCTGTTTTGTCCTTTGTTCTGTTTTGCTCATTTGTTTGCAGTTTTTCTCAGATGTTCTCATTTTTTTTTGTTTTCCTCAATTTTTCTCATTTTGTCTAATTTCTTCACTTTTTTCTCAGTTTTTCAGCTTTTCTCATTTTTTCTCATTTTTTCATTTTTTCTCAATTGTCAGATTTTCTCGTTTTTTCTCAGTTTTTCTCATTTTTTCCATATTTTTTCTCAGTTTTTCAGTTTTTCGCAATTTTTCTCAGTTTTTTCTTCTTTTTCAATTTTTCTCAGTTGTTTTCGTTGTTTTTCTCAGGTTTCTCTGTTTTTCTCAATTATTCTCAGTTTTGCACATTTGTTTTTTCCAATTTTTCTGTTTTTCTCATTTGTTCCCAGTTTTTCTCATTTGTTCGCAGTTTTTCTCATTTTTTCTCATTTTTTCTCATTTTTTCATTTTTTCTCAATTGTCAGATTTTCTCGTTTTTTCTCATTTTTTCTCATTTTTTCTCATTTCTTCACATTTATTGTCAGTTTTTCAGTTTTTCGCAATTTTTCTCAGTTTTTTCTTGTTTTTCAATTTTTCTTAGTTGTTTTCGTTGTTTTTCTCAGATTTCTCTGTTTTTCTCAATTTTTCTCAGATTTTGCACATTTGTTTTTTCCAATTTTTCTGTTTTTCTCATTTGTTCCCAGTTTTTCTCATTTGTTCGCAGTATTTCTCATTTGTTTTGCTCAGTTTTTCACATTTGTTTTTCTCAGTTTTTCACATTTGTTTCTCTCTGTTTTTCTCAGTTTTTCTCATTTGTTTTATCCAATTTTTCTGTTTTCCTCATTTGTTCCCAGTTTTTCTCATTTTTTCGCTTTTTTCGCAGTTTTTCCGCATTTTTACTGATATTTTCGCAGTTTTACATTTTTTACATTTTTTCTCAGTTTTTCTCAGTTTTGCTCATTTTTCTCATTTTGTCTCATTTTTTCAGATTTCTTTCTCAGTTTTTCACATTTTTCTCAGTTTGTCTCATTTTTTCTAATTTTTTCTCATTTTTTTCTCCATTTTTCGCAATTTTTCTCTTTTTGTCTCATTTTTTCTCTGTTTTTCTCAGTTTTTCTCATTTGTTTTTCTGTTTCTCTCAGTTTTTCTGTTATTTTCATTTGTTCTGTTTTGCTCATTTGTTTGCAGTTTTTCTCAGATGTTCTCATTTTTTCTCAGGTTTTCTCATTTATTTTTATTTTTTCAAATTTTTTCTCAGTTCTCAGTTTTTCACAATTTTTCTCATTTTGTCTCATTTTTTCACATATTTTCTGTTTTTCTCATTTCTCTCATTTTTTTATCAGTTGTTCTCAGTTTTTCTCATTTTTCCTCATTTTTTCTAATTTTTTTCTCAGTTTTTCTCATTTTTTATCAGTTCTCCCTTTTGCTGATTTTTTCTCTGTTTTTAGCATTTATTCTCATCTTTTACATTTTTTCTCAGTTTTTCTAAATTTTTCATTTTTGTTTTCACATTTTTTCTCAGTTTTTATCATTTTCTCTCATTTTTTATCAGTGTTTCTCATTTTGTCAAATATTTCATCAGTTTTTATCAGTTTTTCTCAGTTTTTCTAATTTTTCGTCATTTTTAATAATTTTTCTCAGTTTTTGTCATTTGTTTTTCTGTTTTTCTCAGTTTTTCTGTTCTTGTCCTTTGTTCTGTTTTGCTCATTTGTTTGCAGTTTTTCTCAGATGTTCTTTTTTTTTGTTTTTCTCAAATTTTCTCATTTTGTCTAATTTCTTCAATTTTTTCTCATGTTTTCATTTTTTCTCAATGCTCAGATTTTCTCGTTTTTTCTCATTTTTTCTCATTTCTTCACATTTTTTGTCAGTTTTTCAGTTTTTCGCAATTTTTCTCAGTTTTTTCTTGTTTTTCAATTTTTCTTAGTTGTTTTCGTTGTTTTTCTCAGATTTCTCTGTTTTTCTCAATTTTTCTCAGTTTTGCACATTTGTTTTTTCCAATGTTTCTGTTTTTCTCATTTGTTCCCAGTTTTTCTCATTTGTTCTCAGTTTTTCTCATTTTTTCGCATTTTTTCGCAGTTTTTCCGCATTTTTACTGATATTTTCGCAGTTTTACATTTTTTACATTTTTTCTCAGTTTTTCTCAGTTTTTCTCATTTTTTCAGATTTCTTTCTCAGTTTTTCACATTTTTCTCAGTTTGTCTCATTTTTTCTCATTTTTTTCTCAGTTTTTCGCAATTGCTCTCTTTTTGTCTTATTTTTTGACATTTTTTGTTTTTGACATTTGTCTCAGTTTTTCGCAATTTTTCTCTATGTGTCTCATTTTTTCTCAGTTTTTCTCATTTACTCTGTTTTTCGCATTTTTTCTCTGTTTTTCTCAGTTTTTCTCATTTGTTTTTCTGTTTCTCTCAGTTTTTCTGTTCTTTTCATTTGTTCTGTTTTGCTCATTTGTTTGCAGTTTTTCTCAGATGTTCTCATTTTTTCTCAGGTTTTCTCATTTATTCTTATTTTTTCAAATTTTTTCTCAGTTCTCGGTTTTTCACAATTTTTCTCATTTTGTCTCATTTTTTCACATATTTTCTGTTTTTCTCATTTCTCTCATTTTTTTATCAGTTGTTCTCAGTTTTTCTCATTTTTCCTCATTTTTTCTAATTTTTTCTCAGTTTTTCTCATTTTTTATCAGTTCTCCCTTTTGCTGATTTTTTCTCTGTTTTTAGCATTTATTCTCATCTTTTACATTTTTTCTCAGTTTTTCTCAGTTTTTCTAAATTTTTCATTTTTGTTTTCACATTTTTTCTCAGTTTTTATCATTTTCTCTCATTTTTTATCAGTGTTTCTCATTTTGTCAAATATTTCATCAGTTTTTATCAGTTTTTCTCAGTTTTTCTAATTTTTCCTCATTTTTTCTAATTTTTCTCAGTTTTTGTCATTTGTTTTTCTGTTTTTCTCAGTTTTTCTGTTCTTGTCCTTTGTTCTGTTTTGCTCATTTGTTTGCAGTTTTTCTCAGATGTTCTCATTTTTTTTTGTTTTTCTCAATTTTTCTCATTTTGTCTAATTTCTTCACTTTTTTCTCAGTTTTTCAGTTTTTCTCATTTTTTCTCATTTTTTCATTTTTTCTCAATGCTCAGATTTTCTCGTTTTTTCTCATTTTTTCTCATTTCTTCACATTTATTGTCAGTTTTTCAGTTTTTCGCAATTTTTCTCAGTTTTTTCTTGTTTTTCAATTTTTCTTAGTTGTTTTCGTTGTTTTTCTCAGATTTCTCTGTTTTTCTCAATTTTTCTCAGATTTTGCACATTTGTTTTTTCCAATTTTTCTGTTTTTCTCATTTGTTCCCAGTTTTTCTCATTTGTTCGCAGTTTTTCTCATTTTTTCGCAGTTTTTCTCATTTTTTCTGATATTTTCGCAATTTTTCTTTGTTTTTCTTTGTTTTCCTCATTGTTTCTCCTTTTGCTCAGTTTTTCTCATTTTTGCTCCATTTTTCTCATTTTTTCCCTGTTTTTGCTTGTTTTTCATTTTTTCTTAGATTTTTTCGTTCTTTTTATCAGTTTTTCGTTGTTTTTCTCAGATTTTTTCAGTGTTTCTCATTTGTTTTGCTCAGTTTTTCACATTTGTTTTTCTCAGTTTTTCACATTTGTTTTTCTCTGTTTTTCTCAGTTTTTCTCATTTGTTTTATCCAATTTTTCTGTTTTTCTCATTTATTCCCAGTTTTTCTCATTTTTCGCATTTTTTCGCAGTTTTTCCGCATTTTTACTGATATTTTCGCAGTTTTACATTTTTTACATTTTTTCTCAGTTTTTCTCAGTTTTTCACATTTTTCTCAGTTTGTCTCATTTTTTCTCATTTTTTCTCATTTTTTTCTCAGTTTTTCGCAATTGTTCTCTTTTTGTCTTATTTTTTGACATTTTTTGTTTTTGACATTTGTCTCAGTTTTTCGCAATTTTTCTCTATGTGTCTCATTTTTTCTCAGTTTTTCTCATTTACTCTGTTTTTCGCATTTTTTCTCTGTTTTTCTCAGTTTTTCTCATTTGTTTTTCTGTTTCTCTCAGTTTTTCTGTTCTTTTCATTTGTTCTGTTTTGCTCATTTGTTTGCAGTTTTTCTCAGATGTTCTCATTTTTTCTCAGGTTTTCTCATTTATTCTTATTTTTTCAAATTTTTTCTCAGTTCTCGGTTTTTCACAATTTTTCTCATTTTGTCTCATTTTTTCACATATTTTCTGTTTTTCTCAGTTCTCTCATTTTTTTATCAGTTGTTCTCAGTTTTTCTCAGTTTTTCTCATTTTTTCTAATTTTTTCTCAGTTTTTCTCATTTTTTATCAGTTCTCCCTTTTGCTGATTTTTTCTCTGTTTTTAGCATTTATTCTCATCTTTTACATTTTTTCTCAGTTTTTCTCAGTTTTTCTAAATTTTTCATTTTTGTTTTCACATTTTTTCTCAGTTTTTATCATTTTCTCTCATTTTTTATCAGTGTTTCTCATTTTGTCAAATATTTCATCAGTTTTTATCAGTTTTTCTCAGTTTTTCTAATTTTTCCTCATTTTTTCTAATTTTTCTCAGTTTTTGTCATTTGTTTTTCTGTTTTTCTCAGTTTTTCTGTTCTTGTCCTTTGTTCTGTTTTGCTCATTTGTTTGCAGTTTTTCTCAGATGTTCTCATTTTTTTTTGTTTTTTCAATTTTTCTCATTTTGTCTAATTTCTTCACTTTTTTCTCAGTTTTTCAGTTTTTCTCATTTTTTCTCATTTTTTCATTTTTTCTCAATGCTCAGATTTTCTCGTTTTTTCTCATTTTTTCTCATTTCTTCACATTTATTGTCAGTTTTTCAGTTTTTCGCAATTTTTCTCAGTTTTTTCTTGTTTTTCAATTTTTCTTAGTTGTTTTCGTTGTTTTTCTCAGATTTCTCTGTTTTTCTCAATTTTTCTCAGATTTTGCACATTTGTTTTTTCCAATTTTTCTGTTTTTCTCATTTGTTCCCAGTTTTTCTCATTTGTTCGCAGTTTTTCTCATTTTTTCGCAGTTTTTCTCATTTTTTCTGATATTTTCGCAGTTTTTCTTTGTTTTTCTTTGTTTTCCTCATTGTTTCTCCTTTTGCTCAGTTTTTCTCATTTTTTCTCCATTTTTCTCATTTTTTCCCTTTTTTTTCTTGTTTTTCATTTTTTCTTAGATTTTTTCCTACTTTTTATCAGTTTTTCGTTGTTTTTCTCAGATTTTTTCAGTGTTTCTCATTTGTTTTGCTCAGTTTTTCACATTTGTTTTTCTCAGTTTTTCACATTTGTTTTTCTCTGTTTTTCTCAGTTTTTCTCATTTGTTTTATCCAATTTTTCTGTTTTTCTCATTTATTCCCAGTTTTTCTCATTTTTCGCATTTTTTCGCAGTTTTTCCGCATTTTTACTGATATTTTCGCAGTTTTACATTTTTTACATTTTTTCTCAGTTTTTCTCAGTTTTTCACATTTTTCTCAGTTTGTCTCATTTTTTCTCATTTTTTCTCATTTTTTTCTCAGTTTTTCGCAATTGTTCTCTTTTTGTCTTATTTTTTGACATTTTTTGTTTTTGACATTTGTCTCAGTTTTTCGCAATTTTTCTCTATGTGTCTCATTTTTTCTCAGTTTTTCTCATTTACTCTGTTTTTCGCATTTTTTCTCTGTTTTTCTCAGTTTTTCTCATTTGTTTTTCTGTTTCTCTCAGTTTTTCTGTTCTTTTCATTTGTTCTGTTTTGCTCATTTGTTTGCAGTTTTTCTCAGATGTTCTCATTTTTTCTCAGGTTTTCTCATTTATTCTTATTTTTTCAAATTTTTTCTCAGTTCTCGGTTTTTCACAATTTTTCTCATTTTGTCTCATTTTTTCACATATTTTCTGTTTTTCTCAGTTCTCTCATTTTTTTATCAGTTGTTCTCAGTTTTTCTCAGTTTTTCTCATTTTTTCTAATTTTTTCTCAGTTTTTCTCATTTTTTATCAGTTCTCCCTTTTGCTGATTTTTTCTCTGTTTTTAGCATTTATTCTCATCTTTTACATTTTTTCTCAGTTTTTCTCAGTTTTTCTAAATTTTTCATTTTTGTTTTCACATTTTTTCTCAGTTTTTATCATTTTCTCTCATTTTTTATCAGTGTTTCTCATTTTGTCAAATATTTCATCAGTTTTTATCAGTTTTTCTCAGTTTTTCTCATTTTTCCTCATTTTTTCTAATTTTTCTCAGTGTTTGTCATTTGTTTTTCTGTTTTTCTCAGTTTTTCTGTTTTGTCCTTTGTTCTGTTTTGCTCATTTGTTTGCAGTTTTTCTCAGATGTTCTCATTTTTTTTTGTTTTCCTCAATTTTTCTCATTTTGTCTAATTTCTTCACTTTTTTCTCAGTTTTTCAGCTTTTCTCATTTTTTCTCATTTTTTCATTTTTTCTCAATTGTCAGATTTTCTCGTTTTTTCTCAGTTTTTCTCATTTTTTCTCATTTCTTCATATTTTTTCTCAGTTTTTCAGTTTTTCGCAATTTTTCTCAGTTTTTTCTTCTTTTTCAATTTTTCTCAGTTGTTTTCGTTGTTTTTCTCAGATTTCTCTGTTTTTCTCAATTATTCTCAGTTTTGCACATTTGTTTTTTCCAATTTTTCTGTTTTTCTCATTTGTTCCCAGTTTTTCTCATTTGTTCGCAGTTTTTCTCATTTTTTCGCAGTTTTTCTCATTTTTTCTGATATTTTCGCAGTTTTTCTTTGTTTTTCTTTGTTTTCCTCATTGTTTCTCCTTTTGCTCAGTTTTTCTCATTTTTTCTCCATTTTTCTCATTTTTTCCCTGTTTTTTCTTGTTTTTCATTTTTTCTTAGATTTTTTCGTACTTTTTATCAGTTTTTCGTTGTTTTTCTCAGATTTTTTCAGTTTTTCTCATTTGTTTTGCTCAGTTTTTCACATTTGTTTTTCTCAGTTTTTCACATTTGTTTTTCTCTGTTTTTCTCAGTTTTTCTCATTTGTTTTATCCAATTTTTCTGTTTTTCTCATTTGTTCCCAGTTTTTCGCATTTTTTCGCAGTTTTTCGCAGTTTTTCCGCATTTTTACTGATATTTTCGCAGTTTTACATTTTTTACATTTTTTCTCAGTTTTTCTCAGTTTTTCTCATTTTTTCTCATTTTGTCTCATTTTTTCAGATTTCTTTCTCAGTTTTTCACATTTTTCTCAGTTTGTCTCATTTTTTCTCATTTTTTTCTCAGTTTTTCGCAATTGTTCTCTTTTTGTCTTATTTTTTGACATTTTTTGTTTTTGACATTTTTCTCAGTTTTTCGCAATTTTTCTCTATGTGTCTCATTTTTTCTCAGTTTTTCTCATTTACTCTCTGTTTTTCGCATTTTTTCTCTGTTTTTCTCAGTTTTTCTCATTTGTTTTTCTGTTTCTCTCAGTTTTTCTGTTCTTTTCATTTGTTCTGTTTTGCTCATTTGTTTGCAGTTTTTCTCAGATGTTCTCATTTTTTCTCAGGTTTTCTCATTTATTCTTATTTTTTCAAATTTTTTCTCAGTTCTCGGTTTTTCACAATTTTTCTCATTTTGTCTCATTTTTTCACATATTTTCTGTTTTTCTCATTTCTCTCATTTTTTTATCAGTTGTTCTCAGTTTTTCTCAGTTTTTCTCATTTTTTCTAATTTTTTCTCAGTTTTTCTCATTTTTTATCAGTTCTCCCTTTTGCTGATTTTTTCTCTGTTTTTAGCATTTATTCTCATCTTTTACATTTTTTCTCAGTTTTTCTCAGTTTTTCTAAATTTTTCATTTTTGTTTTCACATTTTTTCTCAGTTTTTATCATTTTCTCTCATTTTTTATCAGTGTTTCTCATTTTGTCAAATATTTCATCAGTTTTTATCAGTTTTTCTCAGTTTTTCTAATTTTTCCTCATTTTTTCTAATTTTTCTCAGTTTTTGTCATTTGTTTTTCTGTTTTTCTCAGTTTTTCTGTTCTTGTCCTTTGTTCTGTTTTGCTCATTTGTTTGCAGTTTTTCTCAGATGTTCTCATTTTTTTTTGTTTTTCTCAATTTTTCTCATTTTGTCTAATTTCTTCACTTTTTTCTCAGTTTTTCAGTTTTTCTCATTTTTTCTCATTTTTTCATTTTTTCTCAATGCTCAGATTTTCTCGTTTTTTCTCAGTTTTTTCTCATTTCTTCACATTTATTGTCAGTTTTTCAGTTTTTCGCAATTTTTCTCAGTTTTTTCTTGTTTTTCAATTTTTCTTAGTTGTTTTCGTTGTTTTTCTCAGATTTCTCTGTTTTTCTCAATTTTTCTCAGATTTTGCACATTTGTTTTTTCCAATTTTTCTGTTTTTCTCATTTGTTCCCAGATTTTCTCATTTGTTCGCAGTTTTTCTCATTTTTTCGCAGTTTTTCTCATTTTTTCTGATATTTTCGCAATTTTTCTTTGTTTTTCTTTGTTTTCCTCATTGTTTCTCCTTTTGCTCAGTTTTTCTCATTTTTTCTCCATTTTTCTCATTTTTTCCCTGTTTTTGCTTGTTTTTCATTTTTTCTTAGATTTTTTCGTTCTTTTTATCAGTTTTTCGTTGTTTTTCTCAGATTTTTTTCAGTTTTTCTCATTTTTTCGCATTTTTTCGCAGTTTTTCCGCATTTTTACTGATATTTTCGCAGTTTTACATTTTTTACATTTTTTCTCAGTTTTTCTCAGTTTTTCTCAGTTTTTCTAATTTTTTCTCTTTTTGTCTCATTTTTTCAGATTTCTTTCTCAGTTTTTCACATTTTTCTCAGTTTGTCTCATTTTTTCTCATTTTTTCTCATTTTTTTCTCAGTTTTTCGCAATTGTTCTCTTTTTGTCTTATTTTTTGACATTTTTTGTTTTTGACATTTTTCTCAGTTTTTCGCAATTTTTCTCTATGTGTCTCATTTTTTCTCAGTTTTTCTCATTTACTCTCTGTTTTTCGCATTTTTTCTCTGTTTTTCTCAGTTTTTCTCATTTGTTTTTCTGTTTCTCTCAGTTTTTCTGTTCTTTTCATTTGTTATGTTTTGCTCATTTGTTTGCAGTTTTTCTCAGATGTTCTCATTTTTTCTCAGGTTTTCTCATTTATTCTTATTTTTTCAAATTTTTTCTCAGTTCTCAGTTTTTCACAATTTTTCTCATTTTGTCTCATTTTTTCACATATTTTCTGTTTTTCTCATTTCTCTCATTTTTTATCAGTTGTTCTCAGTTTTTCTCATTTTTCCTCATTTTTTCTAATTTTTTTTCTCAGTTTTTCTCATTTTTTATCAGTTCTCCCTTTTGCTGATTTTTTCTCTGTTTTTAGCATTTATTCTCATCTTTTACATTTTTTCTCAGTTTTTCTCAGTTTTTCTAAATTTTTCATTTTTGTTTTCACATTTTTTCTCAGTTTTTATCATTTTCTCTCATTTTTTATCAGTGTTTCTCATTTTGTCAAATATTTCATCAGTTTTTATCAGTTTTTCTCAGTTTTTCTCATTTTTCCTCATTTTTTCTAATTTTTTTTCTCAGTTTTTCTCATTTTTTATCAGTTCTCCCTTTTGCTGATTTTTTCTCTGTTTTTAGCATTTATTCTCATCTTTTACATTTTTTCTCAGTTTTTCTCAGTTTTTCTAAATTTTTCATTTTTGTTTTCACATTTTTTCTCAGTTTTTATCATTTTCTCTCATTTTTTATCAGTGTTTCTCATTTTGTCAAATATTTCATCAGTTTTTATCAGTTTTTCTCAGTTTTTCTCATTTTTCCTCATTTTTTCTAATTTTTCTCAGTGTTTGTCATTTGTTTTTCTGTTTTTCTCAGTTTTTCTGTTTTGTCCTTTGTTCTGTTTTGCTCATTTGTTTGCAGTTTTTCTCAGATGTTCTCATTTTTTTTTGTTTTCCTCAATTTTTCTCATTTTGTCTAATTTCTTCACTTTTTTCTCAGTTTTTCAGCTTTTCTCATTTTTTCTCATTTTTTCATTTTTTCTCAATTGTCAGATTTTCTCGTTTTTTTCTCAGTTTTTCTCATTTTTTCTCATTTCTTCATATTTTTTCTCAGTTTTTCAGTTTTTCGCAATTTTTCTCAGTTTTTTCTTCTTTTTCAATTTTTCTCAGTTGTTTTCGTTGTTTTTCTCAGATTTCTCTGTTTTTCTCAATTATTCTCAGTTTTGCACATTTGTTTTTTCCAATTTTTCTGTTTTTCTCATTTGTTCCCAGTTTTTCTCATTTGTTCGCAGTTTTTCTCATTTTTTTCGCAGTTTTTCTCATTTTTTCTGATATTTTCGCAGTTTTTCTTTGTTTTTCTTTGTTTTCCTCATTGTTTCTCCTTTTGCTCAGTTTTTCTCATTTTTTCTCCATTTTTCTCATTTTTTCCCTGTTTTTTCTTGTTTTTCATTTTTTCTTAGATTTTTTCGTACTTTTTATCAGTTTTTCGTTGTTTTTCTCAGATTTTTTCAGTTTTTCTCATTTGTTTTGCTCAGTTTTTCACATTTGTTTTTCTCAGTTTTTCACATTTGTTTTTCTCTGTTTTTCTCAGTTTTTCTCATTTGTTTTATCCAATTTTTCTGTTTTTCTCATTTGTTCCCAGTTTTTCTCATTTTTTCGCATTTTTTCGCAGTTTTTCCGCATTTTTACTGATATTTTCGCAGTTTTACATTTTTTACATTTTTTCTCAGTTTTTCTCAGTTTTTCACATTTTTCTCAGTTTGTCTCATTTTTTCTCATTTTTTCTCATTTTTTTCTCCATTTTTCGCAATTTTTCTCTTTTTGTCTTATTTTTTGTCATTTTTTTCTCAGTTGTTCACATTTTTCTCAGTTTTTCGCAATTTTTCTCTCTTTGTCTAGTTTTTTCTCATTTTTTCTCATTTACTCTCTGTTTTACCTATTTTTTCTCTGTTTTTCTCAGTTTTTCTCATTTGTTTTATCCAATTTTTCTGTTTTTCTCATTTGTTCTCAGCTTTTCTCATTTTTTCTCATTTTTTCATTTTTTCTCAATTCTCAGATTTTCTCGTTTTTTCTCAGTTTTTCTCATTTTTTCTCATTTCTTCATATTTTTTCTCAGTTTTTCAGTTTTTCGCAATTTTTCTCAGTTTTTTCTTGTTTTTCAATTTTTCTCAGTTGTTTTCGTTGTTTTTCTCAGATTTCTCTGTTTTTCTCAATTATTCTCAGTTTTGCACATTTGTTTTTTCCAATTTTTCTGTTTTTCTCATTTGTTCCCAGTTTTTCTCATTTGTTCGCAGTTTTTCTCATTTTGTCGCAGTTTTTCTCATTTTTTCTGATATTTTTGCAGTTTTTCTTTGTTTTTCTTTGTTTTCCTCATTGTTTCTCCTTTTGCTCAGTTTTTCTCATTTTTTTCTCCATTTTTCACATTTTTTCCCTGTTTTTTCTTGTTTTTCATTTTTTCTTAGATTTTTTCGTAGTTTTTATCAGTTTTTCGTTGTTTTTCTCAGATTTTTTCAGTTTTTCTCATTTGTTTTGCTCAGTTTTTCACATTTGTTTTTCTCAGTTTTTCACATTTGTTTTTCTCTGTTTTTCTCAGTTTTTCTCATTTGTTTTATCCAATTTTTCTGTTTTTCTCATTTGTTCCCAGTTTTTCTCATTTTTTCGCATTTTTTCGCAGTTTTTCCGCATTTTTACTGATATTTTCGCAGTTTTACATTTTTTACATTTTTTCTCAGTTTTTCTCAGTTTTGCTCATTTTTTCTCATTTTGTCTCATTTTTTAAGATTTCTTTCTCAGTTTTTCACATTTTTCTCTGTTTGTCTCATTTTTTCTAATTTTTTCTCATTTTTTTCTCCATTTTTCGCAATTTTTCTCTTTTTGTCTCATTTTTTCTCTGTTTTTCTCAGTTTTTCTCATTTGTTTTTCTGTTTCTCTCAGTTTTTCTGTTATTTTCATTTGTTCTGTTTTGCTCATTTGTTTGCAGTTTTTCTCAGATGTTCTCATTTTTTCTCAGGTTTTCTCATTTATTATTTTTTCAAATGTTTTCTCAGTTCTCAGTTTTTCACAATTTTTCTCATTTTGTCTCATTTTTTCACATATTTTCTGTTTTTCTCATTTCTCTCATTTTTTTATCAGTTGTTCCCAGTTTTTCTCATTGTTCCTCATTTTTTCTAATTTTTTTCTCAGTTTTTCTCAGTTTTTCTCAGTTTTTCTAAATTTTTCATTTTTGTTTTCACATTTTTTCTCAGTTTTTATCATTTTCTCTCATTTTTTATCAGTGTTTCTCATTTTGTCAAATATTTCATCAGTTTTTATCAGTTTTTCTCAGTTTTTCTCATTTTTCCTCATTTTTTCTAATTTTTCTCAGTGTTTGTCATTTGTTTTTCTGTTTTTCTCAGTTTTTCTGTTTTGTCCTTTGTTCTGTTTTGCTCATTTGTTTGCAGTTTTTCTCAGATGTTCTCATTTTTTTTTGTTTTCCTCAATTTTTCTCATTTTGTCTAATTTCTTCACTTTTTTCTCAGTTTTTCAGCTTTTCTCATTTTTTCTCATTTTTTCATTTTTTCTCAATTGTCAGATTTTCTCGTTTTTTCTCAGTTTTTCTCATTTTTTCTCATTTCTTCATATTTTTTCAGTTTTTCAGTTTTTCGCAATTTTTCTCAGTTTTTTCTTCTTTTTCAATTTTTCTCAGTTGTTTTCGTTGTTTTTCTCAGATTTCTCTGTTTTTCTCAATTATTCTCAGTTTTGCACATTTGTTTTTTCCAATTTTTCTGTTTTTCTCATTTGTTCCCAGTTTTTCTCATTTGTTCGCAGTTTTTCTCATTTTTCGCAGTTTTTCTCATTTTTTCTGATATTTTCGCAGTTTTTCTTTGTTTTTCTTTGTTTTCCTCATTGTTTCTCCTTTTGCTCAGTTTTTCTCATTTTTTCTCCATTTTTCTCATTTTTTCCCTGTTTTTTCTTGTTTTTCATTTTTTCTTAGATTTTTTCGTACTTTTTATCAGTTTTTCGTTGTTTTTCTCAGATTTTTTCAGTTTTTCTCATTTGTTTTGCTCAGTTTTTCACATTTGTTTTTCTCAGTTTTTCACATTTGTTTTTCTCTGTTTTTCTCAGTTTTTCTCATTTGTTTTATCCAATTTTTCTGTTTTTCTCATTTGTTCCCAGTTTTTCTCATTTTTTCGCATTTTTTCGCAGTTTTTCCGCATTTTTACTGATATTTTCGCAGTTTTACATTTTTTACATTTTTTCTCAGTTTTTCTCAGTTTTGCTCATTTTTTCTCATTTTGTCTCATTTTTTCAGATTTCTTTCTCAGTTTTTCACATTTTTCTCAGTTTGTCTCATTTTTTCTCATTTTTTTCTCAGTTTTTCGCAATTGTTCTCTTTTTGTCTTATTTTTTGACATTTTTTGTTTTTGACATTTGTCTCAGTTTTTCGCAATTTTTCTCTATGTGTCTCATTTTTTCTCAGTTTTTCTCATTTACTCTGTTTTTCGCATTTTTTCTCTGTTTTTCTCAGTTTTTCTCATTTGTTTTTCTGTTTCTCTCAGTTTTTCTGTTCTTTTCATTTGTTCTGTTTTGCTCATTTGTTTGCAGTTTTTCTCAGATGTTCTCATTTTTTCTCAGGTTTTCTCATTTATTCTTATTTTTTCAAATTTTTTCTCAGTTCTCGGTTTTTCACAATTTTTCTCATTTTGTCTCATTTTTTCACATATTTTCTGTTTTTCTCATTTCTCTCATTTTTTTATCAGTTGTTCTCAGTTTTTCTCAGTTTTTCTCATTTTTTCTAATTTTTTCTCAGTTTTTCTCATTTTTTATCAGTTCTCCCTTTTGCTGATTTTTTCTCTGTTTTTAGCATTTATTCTCATCTTTTACATTTTTTCTCAGTTTTTCTCAGTTTTTCTAAATTTTTCATTTTTGTTTTCACATTTTTTCTCAGTTTTTATCATTTTCTCTCATTTTTTATCAGTGTTTCTCATTTTGTCAAATATTTCATCAGTTTTTATCAGTTTTTCTCAGTTTTTCTAATTTTTCCTCATTTTTTCTAATTTTTCTCAGTTTTTGTCATTTGTTTTTCTGTTTTTCTCAGTTTTTCTGTTCTTGTCCTTTGTTCTGTTTTGCTCATTTGTTTGCAGTTTTTCTCAGATGTTCTCATTTTTTTTTGTTTTTCTCAATTTTTCTCATTTTGTCTAATTTCTTCACTTTTTTCTCAGTTTTTCAGTTTTTCTCATTTTTTCTCATTTTTTCATTTTTTCTCAATGCTCAGATTTTCTCGTTTTTTCTCATTTTTTCTCATTTCTTCACATTTATTGTCAGTTTTTCAGTTTTTCGCAATTTTTCTCAGTTTTTTCTTGTTTTTCAATTTTTCTTAGTTGTTTTCGTTGTTTTTCTCAGATTTCTCTGTTTTTCTCAATTTTTCTCAGATTTTGCACATTTGTTTTTTC
>NW_027251876.1:900000-1153951 GCF_044704955.1 Pristiophorus japonicus
CCCCCAATGTCTGCAACCACCCCTCCACCAGTGACTGCACACACCCCTCACCCAGTGTCTGCACCCACTCCTCATCCAGTGTCTGCAACCTGCCTCCCCCAGTGTCTGCACCCACCCCTCCTCCAGTGTCTGCACACACCCGCCCCCAGTGTCTGCACACACCGCTGCCCCAGTGCCTGAACCCACCCCTCCCCCAGTGTCTGCACCCACCCCTCACCCAGTGTCTGCACCCACCCTCCACCAGTGTCTGCAACCACCCTCCACCAGTGACTGCACCCACCCCTCCCCCAGTGTCTGCAACCTGCCTCCCCCAGTGTCTGCACCCACCCCTCCCCCAGTGTCTGCACACACCCGCCCCCAGTGTCTGCACACACCGCTGCCCCAGTGCCTGAACCCACCCCTCCCCCAGTGTCTGCACCCACCCCTCCCCCAGTGTATGCACCCCCTTCCCCCAGTGTCTGCACCCACCCCTTACCCCAGTGTCTGCACACATCGTTCCCCCAGTGTCTGCACCCACTCCTCATCCAGTGTTTGCAACCTGCCTCCCCCAGTGTCTGCACCCACCCTTCCCCCATTGTCTGCACCCACCCCTCCCCCAGTGTCTGCACCCACCCTCCCCTAGAGTCTGCACTCACCCCTCCCGCAGTGTCTGCATCCACCTTCCCCCAGTGTTGGCAGCCGACCTTGCCCCAGTGTCTGCACCCAACCCTCCCCCGTGTCTGCAACCACGCCTACCCCAGTGTCTGCAGCCTTCCTCCACCAGTGACTGCACCCACCCCTCCCCCAGTGTCTGCACCCACCCCTCCCGCAGTGTGTGCATCCACCCCTCCCCCAGTCTCTGCACCCACCCCTCCCGCAGTGTTTGCATCCACCACTCCCCCAGTTTCAGCACCCAACCCTCCCACCGTTTCTGCACCCACCCCTCCCCCAGTGTCTGCAACCACCCCTCCCCCAGTGTCTGCACCCACCACTCCCCCACTGTCTGCACCCACCTCTCTCCCAGTGTCTGCAGCCCCTCCTCCAGTGGCTGCACTCCCTTCCCCCAGTGGCTGCACCCACCCCTGCCCAGGTGTCGACACCCAACCCTCCCCAAGTGTCTGCACCCATCCCTCCCGCAGTGTCTGCACCCACCGCTCCCCCAGTGTCTGCATCCACCCCTCATCCAGTGTCTGCACCCACCCTCCACCAGTGTCGACACCCACCCCTCTCCCATTGTCTGCACCCACCCCTCTCCCAATGTCTGCACACACCCACCCCCAGAGTCTGCACTCACCTCTCCCGCAGAGTCTGCATCCACCTTCCCCCAGTGTCTGCACCCACCCCTCCCCCATTGTCTGCACCCACTCCTCCCCCAGTGTCTGCACCCACCCCTCCTCCAGTGTCTGCAACCACCCCTCCCCCAGTGTCTGCAACCACCCCTCACCCAGTGTCTGCACCCACCCCTCCCCCAGTGTCTTCACCCACCACTTCCCCTAATGTCTGCAGCCCCTCCCTCAGTGTCTGCACCGACCCCTCCCCCAGTGTATGCACCCACCCCTCCACCAGTGTCTGCACTCCCTTCCCCCAGTGTCTGCACCCAAACCTGCCCCAGTGTCGGCACCCACCCCTCCCCCAGTGTCTGTAACCACTCCTCCACCAGTGTCTGCACTCCCTTCCCCCAGTGTCTGCACCCACCCCTCCCCCAGTGTCGGCACCCACCCCTGCCCCAGTGTCGGCACCCAACCATCCCCCAGTGTCTGCAACCACCCCTCCCCCAGTGTCTGCAACCACCCCTCCACTAGTGACTGCACACACCCCTCCCCCAGTGTCTGCACCCACCCCTCTCCCCAGTGTCAGCACCCACCCCTCAGCCAGTGTCTGCACCCACTCCTCATCCAGTGTCTGCAAACTGCCTCCCCCAGTGTCTGCACCCACCCCTCCCCCAGTGTCTGCACACACCCGCCCCCAGTGTCTGCACACACCGCTGCCCCAGTGCCTGAACCCACCCCTCCCCCAGTGTCTGTACCCACCCCTCCCCCAGTGTATGCACCCCCTTCCCCCAGTGTCTGCACCCACCCCTTACCCCAGTGTCTGCAACCTGCCTCCCCCTGTGTCTGCACCCACCCTTCCCCCATTGTCTGCACCCACCCCTCCCCCAGTGTCTGCACCCACCCTCCCCTAGAGTCTGCACTCACCCCTCCCGCAGTGTCTGCATCCACCTTCCCCCAGTGTTGGCAGCTGACCTTGCCCCAGTGTCTGCACCCAACCCTCCCCCGTGTCTGCAACCACCCCTACCCCAGTGTCTGCAGCCTTCCTCCACCAGTGACTGCACCCACCCCTCCCCCAGTGTCTGCACCCACCCCTCCCGCAGTGTGTGCATCCACCCCTCCCCCAGTCTCTGCACCCACCCCTCCCGCAGTGTTTGCATCCACCACTCCCCCAGTTTCAGCACCCAACCCTCCCACCGTTTCTGCACCCACCCCTCCCCCAGTGTCTGCAACCACCCCTCCCCCAGTGTCTGCACCCACCACTCTCCCACTGTCTGCACCCACCTCTCCCCCAGTGTCTGCAGCCCCTCATCCAGTGGCTGCACTCCCTTCACCCAGTGGCTGCACCCACCCCTGCCCCAGTGTCGGCACCCACCCCTGCCCAGGTGTCGACACCCACCCCTCCCCAAGTGTCTGCACCCATCCCTCCCCCAGTGTCTGCACCCACCGCTCCCCCAGTGTCTGCATCCACCCCTCATCCAGTGTCTGCACCCACCCTCCACCAGTGTCGACACCCACCCCTCTCCCATTGTCTGCACCCACCCCTCCTCCAGTGTCTGCAACCACCCCTCACCCAGTGTCTGCACCCACCCCTCCCCCAGTGTCTTCACCCACCCCTTCCCCTAATGTCTGCAGCCCCTCCCTCAGTGTCTGCACCGACCCCTCCTCCAGTGTATGCACCCACCCCTCCCCCAGTGTCTGAAACCACCCCTCCACCAGTGTATGCACTCCCTTCCCCAAGTGTCTGCACCCAAACCTGCCCCAGTGTCGGCACCCACCCCTCCCCCAGTGTCTGCAACCACCCCTCCACCAGTGTCTGCACTCCCTTCCCCCAGTGTCTGCACCCACCCCTTCCCCAGTGTCGGCACCCACCCCTGCCCCAGTATCGGCACCCAACCTTCCCCCAGTGTCTGCAACCACCCATCACCCAGTGGCTGCACCTACCCCTCCCCCAGTGTCTGCACCCACCCTCCCCCAGTGTCTGCACCCAGCCCTCCCCCAGTATCTGCACCCACCCTCACCCAGTGTCTGCATCCACCCCTCCCCCAGTGTCTGCACGTACCCCATCCCCAGTGTCTGCACCCACCACTCCCCCAGTGTCTGCACCCAACCTCCACCAGTGTCTGCATCCACCCCTCTCCCAGTGTCTGCACCCACCCCTCCCCCTGTGTCTGCACCCACCCATCCCCCAGTGTCTGCATCCCCTTCCCACAGTGTCTGTACCCCTCTTGCCCCAGTGTCTGCACCCCCTTCCCCCAGTGTCTGCACCCACCCCTCCCCCAGTTTCTGCACCATCTCTCCCCAGTGCCTGCAGCCCATTCCCCCAGTGTCTGCACCCACCGCTCCCCCAGTGTCTGCAACCTGCCTCCCCCAGTGTCTGCACCCCTCCTTCCCCCATTGTCTGCACCCACCCCTCCCCCAGTGTCTGCTCCCACCCCTCGCCCAGTGTCTGCACCCACCCCTCCCCCAGTGTCTGCACACACCCGCCCCCAGTTTCTGCACACACCCCTCCCCCAGTGCCTGAACCCACCCCTCCCCCAGTGTCTGCATCCACCCTCCCACAGTGTCGGCAGCCGACCCTCCCGCAGTGTCTGCACCCACCCCTCCTGCAGTGTCTGCACCGACCCCTCCCCCAGTGTGTGCACCCACACCTCCACCAGTGTCTGCACCCACCCCTCAACCAATGTCTGCACACAACCGTCCCCCAGTGTCTGCACCTACTCCTCCCCCAGTGTCTGCACCCAACCCTCCCCCAGTTTCTGCACACACCCCTCCCCCAGTGTCTGAACCCACACCTCCCCCAGTGTCTGCATCCACCCTCCCCCAGTGTCGGCAGCCGAACCTCCCGCAGTGTCTGCACCCACCCCTCCCCCAGTGTCGGCACCCACCCCTTCCCCCAGTGCCTGCACCCTCCCCTCTCCCAGTTTCTGCACCCAGTTTCCCCTCGTGTCTGCACCCACCCCTCCCCGGTGTCTGCACCCCGCCTTCCCCCAGTGTCTGCATCCCCACTTCCCCCAGTTTCTGCGCCGACTCTACTCCAGTGCCTGCATCCACCATTCCCCCAGTGTCTGCACCCACCTCTCACTCAGTGTCTGCACACACCACTCCCCCAGTGTCTGCACCCACCTCTCACTCAGTGTATGCACCCACCACTATCCAATTTCTGCACCCACCCCTCCCCCAGTGTCTGCACCCCACTTCCCCCAATGTCTGTACCCACCACTCCCTCAGTGGCTACACCCGACCCGACCCCAGTTTCTGCACCCATCCTTCCCCCAGTGTCTGCACCCACCCCTCCCACAGTGTCTGCACCGACCCTTCCTCGAGTTCTGCACTCACCCCTCCCCCATTGTCTGCTCCCAACCCTCCCCCAGTGTCTGCACCTACCCTCCCCCCAGTGTCTGCAGCCTACCCTCCCCCAGTTTCTGCACCCACCGCTCCCCCAGTGTCTGCACCCACCCTCCCCCAGTGTCTGCACCCACCGCTCCCATAGTGTCTGCACCCACCCCTCCCCCAGTTTCTGCACCCACCCATCCCCCAGTGTCTGAACCTATCCTTCCCCCAGTGTCTGCATCCACCCACCCCCAGTGTCGGCAGCCGACCTTTTCCCAGTGTCTGCACCCACCCCTTCCCCAGTGTCTGCAGCCACCCCTCCCCCAGTTTCTGTGCCCACCCCTCCCCCAGTGTCTGCACCCACCTCTCCCTCAGTGTCTGCACGCACTCCTCCGCCAGTGTCTGCACCCACACCTGCCGCAGTGTTTGCACCCACCCTCCCGCAATGTCTGAACCCACCTTCCACCAGTGACTGCACCCACCCCTCACCCAGTGTCTGCACCCACCCTCCACCAGTGTCTGCAACCACCCTCCACCAGTGACTGCACCCACCCCTCCCCCGGTGTCTGCACCCACCCGTCCCCCAATGTCTGCAACCACCCCTCCACCAGTGACTGCACACACCCCTCCCCCAGTGTCTGCACCCACCCCTCTCCCCAGTGTCAGCACCCACCCCTCACCCAGTGTCTGCACCCACTCCTCATCCAGTGTCTGCAACCTGCCTCCCCCAGTGTCTGCACCCACCCCTCCCCCAGTGTCTGCACACACCCGCCCCCAGTGTCTGCACACACTGCTGCCCCAGTGCCTGAACCCACCCCTCCCCCAGTGTCTGCACCCACCCCTCACCCAGTGTCTGCACCCACCCTCCACCAGTGTCTGCAACCACCCTCCACCAGTGACTGCACCAACTCCTCATCCAGTGTCTGCAACCTGCCTCCCCCAGTGTCTGCACCCACCCCTCCCCCAGTGTCTGCACACACCCACCCCCAGTGTCTGCACACACCGCTGCCCCAGTGCCTGAACCCACCCCTCCCCCAGTGTCTGCACCCACCCCTCCCCCAGTGTATGCGCCCCCTTCCCCCAGTGTCTGCACACACCCCTTACCCCAGTGTCTGCACACATCGCTCCCCCAGTGTCTGCACCCACTCCTCATCCAGTGTCTGCAACCTGCCTCCCCCAGTGTCTGCACCCACCCTTCCCCCATTGTCTGCACCCACCCCTCCCCCAGTGTCTGCACCCACCCTCCCCTAGAGTCTGCACTCACCCCTCCCGCAGTGTCTGCATCCACCTTCCCCCAGTGTTGGCAGCCGACCTTGATCCAGTGTCTGCACCCAACCCTCCCCCGTGTCTGCAACCACCCCTACCCCAGTGTCTGCAGCCTTCCTCCACCAGTGACTGCACCCACCCCTCCCCCAGTGTCTGCACCCACCCCTCCCGCAGTGTGTGCATCCACCCCTCCCCCAGTCTCTGCACCCACCCCTCCCGCAGTGTTTGCATCCACCACTCCCCCAGTTTCAGCACCCAACCCTCCCACCGTTTCTGCACCACCCCTCCCCCAGTGTCTGCAACCACCCCTCCCCCAGTGTCTGCACCCACCACTCCCCCACTGTCTGCACCCACCTCTCCCCCAGTGTCTGCAGCCCCTCCTCCAGTGGCTGCACTCCCTTCCCCCAGTGGCTGCACCCACCCCTGCCCAGGTGTCGACACCCACCCCTCCCCAAGTGTCTACACCCATCCCTCCCCCAGTGTCTGCACCCACCGCTCCCCCAGTGTCTGCATCCACCCCTCATCCAGTGACTGCACCCACCCTCCACCAGTGTCGACACCCACCCCTCTCCCATTGTCTGCACCCACCCCTCTCCCAATGTCTGCACACACCCACCCCCAGAGTCTGCACTCACCTCTCCCGCAGAGTCTGCATCCACCTTCCCCCAGTGTCTGCACCCACCCCTGCCCCATTATCTGCACCCACTCCTCCCCCATTGTCTGCACCCACCCCTCCTCCAGTGTCTGCAACCACCCCTCCCCCAGTGTCTGCAACCACCCCTCACCCAGTGTCTGCACCCACCCCTCCCCCAGTGTCTTCACCCACCACTTCCCCGAATGTCTGCAGCCCCTCCCTCAGTGTCTGCACCGACCCCTCCCCCAGTGTATGCACCCACCCCTCCACCAGTGTCTGCACTCCCTTCCCCCAGTGTCTGCACCCAAACCTGCCCCAGTGTCGGCACCCACCCCTCCCCCAGTGTCTGCAACCACCCCTCCACCAGTGTCTGCACTCCCTTCCCCCAGTGTCTGCACCCACCCCTCCCCCAGTGTTGGCACCCACCACTGCCCCAGTGTCGGCACCCACCCTCACCCAGTGTCTGCATCCACCCCTCCCCCAGTGTCTGCACGTTCCCCTCCCCCAGTGCCTGCACCCACCATCCCCCAGTGTCTGCACCCAACCTCCACCAGTGTCTGTATCCACCCCTCCCCCAGTGTCTGCACCCACCCTCCCCCAGTGTCTGCATCCACCCCTCCCCCAGTGTCTGCACGTACCCTTCCCCCAGTGTCTGCACCCACCCCTTCCCCTGTGTCTGCACCCACCCATCCCCCAGTGTATGCATCCCCTTCCCACAGTGTCTGTACCCCTCTTGCCCCAGTGTCTGCACCCCTTCCCCCAGTGTCTGCATCCCCTTCCCCAGTGTCTGCACCCACCCCTCCCCCAGTTTCTGCACCATCTCTCCCCAGTGCCTGCAGCCCATTCCCCCAGTGTCTGCACCCACCCCTCCCCCAGTGTCTTCACCCACCCCTTCCCCTAATGTCTGCAGCCCCTCCCTCAGTGTCTGCACCGACCCCTCCCCCAGTGTATGCACCCACCCCTCCACCAGTTTCTGCACTCCCTTCCCCCAGTGTGTGCACCCAAACCTGCCCCAGTGTCGGCACCCACCCCTCCCCCAGTGTCTGCACCCACCCCTCCCCCAGTGTCGGCACCCACCCCTGCCCCAGTGTCGGCACCCAACCATCCCCCAGTGTCTGCAACCACCCATCACCCAGTGGCTGCACCTACCCCTCCCCCAGTGTCTGCACCCACCCTCCCCCAGTGTCTGCACCCAGCCCTCCCCCAGTGTCTGCACCCACCCTCACCCAGTGTCTGCATCCACCCCTCCCCCAGTGCCTGCACGTACCCCTCCCCCAGTGTCTGCACCCACCACTCCCCCAGTGTCTGCACCCAACCTCCACCAGTGTCTGCATCCACCCCTCCCCCAGTGTCTGCACTCACCCTCCCCCAGTGTCTGCATCCACCCCTCCCCCAGTGTCTGCACGTACCCTTCCCCCAGTGTCTGCACCCACACCTCCCCCTGTGTCTGCACCCACCCCTCCCCCAGTGTCTGCATCCACCCCTCCCCCAGTGTCTGCACGTACCCTTCCCCCAGTGTCTGCACCCACCCCTCCCCCTGTGTCTGCACCCACACATCCCCCAGTGTCTGCATCCCCTTCCCACAGTGTCTGTACCTCTCTTGCCCCAGTGTCTGCATCCCCACTTCCCCGAGTTTCTGCGCCGACTCTACTCCAGTGCCTGCATCCACCATTCCACCAGTGTCTGCACCCACCCCTCCCCCAGTGTCTGCACACACCCGCCCCCAGTGTCTGCACACACCGCTGCCCCAGTGCCTGAACCCACCCCTCCCCAGTGTCTGCACCCACCCCTCCCCCACTGTATGCACCCCCTTCCCCCAGTGTCTGCACCCACCCCTTACCCCAGTGTCTGCACACATCGCTCCCCCAGTGTCTGCACCCACTCCTCATCCAGTGTCTGCAACCTGCCTCCCCCAGTGTCTGCACCCACCCTTCCCCCATTGTCTGCACCCACCCCTCCCCCAGTGTCTGCACCCACCCTCCCCTAGAGTCTGCACTCACCCCTCCCGCAGTGTCTGCATCCTCCTTCCCCCAGTGTTGGCAGCCGACCTTGCCCCAGTGTCTGCACCCAACCCTCCCCCGTGTCTGCAACCACCCCTACCCCAGTGTCTGCAGCCTTCCTCCACCAGTGACTGCACCCACTCCTCCCCCAGTGTCTGCACCCACCCCTCCCGCAGTGTGTGCATCCACCCCTCCCGCAGTGTTTGCATCCACCACTCCCCCAGTTTCAGCACCCAACCCTCCCACCGTTTCTGCACCCACCCCTCCTCCAGTGTCTACAACCACCACTCCCCCAGTGTCTGCACCCACCACTCCCCCACTATCTGCACCCACCTCTCCCCCAGTGTCTGCAGCCCCTCCTCCAGTGGCTGCACTCCCTTCCCCCAGTGGCTGCACCCACCCCTGCCCCAGTGTCGGCACCCACCCCTGCCCAGGTGTCGACACCCACCCCTCCCCAAGTGTCTGCACCCATTCCTCCCCCAGTGTCTCCACCCACCGCTCCCCCAGTGCCTGCATCCACCCCTCATCCAGTGTCTACACCCACCCTCCACCAGTGTCGACACCCACCCCTCTCCCATTGTCTGCACCCACCCCTCTCCCAGTGTCTGCACACACCCACCCCCAGAGTCTGCACTCACCTCTCCCGCAGAGTCTGCATCCACCTTCCCCCAGTGTCTGCACCCACCCCTCCCCCATTGTCTGCACCCACTCCTCCCCCAGTGTCTGCACCCACCCCTCCTCCAGTGTCTGCAACCACCCCTCCCCCAGTGTCTGCAACCACCCCTCACCCAGTGTCTGCACCCACCCCTCCCCCAGTGTCTTCACCCACCCCTTCCCCTAATGTCTGCAGCCCCTCCCTCAGTGTCTGCACCGACCCCTCCCCCAGTGTATGCACCCACCCCTCCCCCAGTGTCTGCAACCACCCCTCCACCAGTGTCTGCACTCCCTTCCCCCAGTGTCTGCAGCCTACCCTCCCCCAGTTTCTGCACCCACCGCTCCCCCAGTGTCTGCACCCACCCTCCCCCAGTGTCTGCACCGACCCTTCCTCCAGTTCTGCACTCACCCCTCCCCCATTGTCTGCTCCCAACCCTCCCCCAGTGTCTGCACCTACCCTCCCCCCAGTGTCTGCAGCCTACCCTCCCCCAGTTTCTGCACCCACCGCTCCCCCAGTGTCTGCACTCACCCTCCCCCAGTGTCTGCACCCACCGCTCCCATAGTGTCTGCACCCACCCCTCCCCCAGTTTCTGCACCCACCCATCCCCCAGTGTCTGAACCTATCCTTCCCCCAGTGTCTGCATCCACCCACCCCCAGTGTCGGCAGCCGACCTTTTCCCAGTGTCTGCACCCACCCCTTCCCCAGTGTCTGCAGCCACCCCTCCCCCAGTTTCTGTGCCCACCCCTCCCCCAGTGTCTGCACCCACCCCTCCCTCAGTGTCTGCACGCACTCCTCCGCCAGTGTCTGCACCCACACCTGCCGCAGTGTCTGCACCCACCCTCCCCCAGTGTCTGAACCCACCTTCCACCAGTGACTGCACCCACCCCTCACCCAGTGTCTGCACCCACCCTCCACCAGTGTCTGCAACCACCCTCCACCAGTGACTGCACCCACCCCTCCCCCGGTGTCTGCACCCACCCGTCCCCCAATGCCTGCAACCACCCCTCCACCAGTGACTGCACACACCCCTCCCCCAGTGTCTGCACCCACCCCTCTCCCCAGTGTCAGCACCCACCCCTCACCCAGTGTCTGCACCCACTCCTCATCCAGTGTCTGCAACCTGCCTCCCCCAGTGTCTGCACCCACCCCTCCCCCAGTGTCTGCACACACCCGCCCCCAGTGTCTGCACACACCGCTGCCCCAGTGCCTGAACCCACCCCTCCCCCAGTGTCTGCACCCACCCCTCCCCCAGTGTATGCGCCCCCTTCCCCCAGTGTCTGCACACACCCCTTACCCCAGTGTCTGCACACATCGCTCCCCCAGTGTCTGCACCCACTCCTCATCCAGTGTCTGCTACCTGCCTCCCCCAGTGTCTGCACCCACCCTTCCCCCATTGTCTGCACCCACCCCTCCCCCAGTGTCTGCACCCACCCTCCCCTAGAGTCTGCACTCACCCCTCCCGCAGTGTCTGCATCCACCTTCCCCCAGTGTTGGCAGCCGACCTTGCCCCAGTGTCTGCACCCAACCCTCCACCGTGTCTGCAACCACCCCTACCCCAGTGTCTGCAGCCTTCCTCCACCAGTGACTGCACCCACCCCTCCCCCAGTGTCTGCACCCACCCCTCCCGCAGTGTGTGCATCCACCCCTCCCCCAGTCTCTGCACCCACCCCTCCCGCAGTGTTTGCATCCACCACTCCCCCAGTTTCAGCACCCAACCCTCCCACCGTTTCTGCACCCACCCCTCCCCCAGTGTCTGCAACCACCCCTCCTCCAGTGTCTGCACCCACCACTCCCCCAGTGTCTGCACCCACCCCTCCCTCAGTGTCTGCACGCACTCCTCCGCCAGTGTCTGCACCCACACCTGCCGCAGTGTCTGCACCCACCCTCCCCCAGTGTCTGAACCCACCTTCCACCAGTGACTGCACCCACCCCTCACCCAGTGTCTGCACCCACCCTCCACCAGTGTCTGCAACCACCCTCCACCAGTGACTGCACCCACCCCTCCCCCAGTGTCTGCACACACCCGCCCCCAGTGTCTGCACACACCGCTGCCCCAGTGCCTGAACCCACCCCTCCCCCAGTGTCTGCACCCACCCCTCCCCCAGTGTATGCGCCCCCTTCCCCCAGTGTCTGCACACACCCCTTACCCCAGTGTCTGCACACATCGCTCCCCCAGTGTCTGCACCCACTCCTCATCCAGTGTCTGCTACCTGCCTCCCCCAGTGTCTGCACCCACCCTTCCCCCATTGTCTGCACCCACCCCTCCCCCAGTGTCTGCACCCACCCTCCCCTAGAGTCTGCACTCACCCCTACCGCAGTGTCTGCATCCACCTTCCCCCAGTGTTGGCAGCCGACCTTGCCCCAGTGTCTGCACCCAACCCTCCCCCGTGTCTGCAACCACCCCTACCCCAGTGTCTGCAGCCTTCCTCCACCAGTGACTGCACCCACCCCTCCCCCAGTGTCTGCACCCACCCCTCCCGCAGTGTGTGCATCCACCCCTCCCCCAGTCTCTGCACCCACCCCTCCCGCAGTGTTTGCATCCACCACTCCCCCAGTTTCAGCACCCAACCCTCCCACCGTTTCTGCACCCACCCCTCCCCCAGTGTCTGCAACCACCCCTCCCCCAGTGTCTGCACCCACCACTCCCCCACTGTCTGCACCCACCTCTCCCCCAGTGTCTGCAGCCCCTCCTCCAGTGGCTGCACTCCCTTCCCCCAGTGGCTGCACCCACCCCTGCCCAGGTGTCGACACCCACCCCTCCCCAAATGTCTGCACCCATCCCTCCCCCAGTGTCTGCACCTACCGCTCCCCCAGTGTCTGCATCCACCCCTCATCCAGTGTCTGCACCCACCCTCCACCAGTGTCGACACCCACCCCTCTCCCATTGTCTGCACCCACCCCTCTCCCAATGTCTGCACACACCCACCCCCAGAGTCTGCAACCACCCCTCCCCCAGTGTCTGCAACCACCATTGCCCCATTATCTGCACCCACTCCTCCCCCATTGTCTGCACCCACCCCTCCTCCAGTGTCTGCAACCACCCCTCCCCCAGTGTCTGCAACCACCCCTCACCCAGTGTCTGCACCCACCCCTCCCCCAGTGTCTTCACCCACCACTTCCCCTAATGTCTGCAGCCCCTCCCTCAGTGTCTGCACCGACCCCTCCCCCAGTGTATGCACCCACTGCTCCACCAGTGTCTGCACTCCCTTCCCCCAGTGTCTGCACCCAAACCTGCCCCAGTGTCGGCACCCACCCCTCCCCCAGTGTCTGCAACCACCCCTCCACCAGTGTCTGCACTCCCTTCCCCCAGTGTCTGCACCCACCCCTCCCCCAGTGTCGGCACCCACCACTGCCCCAGTGTCGGCACCCACCCTCACCCAGTGTCTGCATCCACTCCTCCCCCAGTGTCTGCACGTTACCCTCCCCCAGTGTCTGCACCCACCATCCCCCAGTGTCTGCACCCAACCTCCACCAGTGTCTGTATCCACCCCTCCCCCAGTGTCTGCACCCACCCTCCCCCAGTGTCTGCATCCACCCCTCCCCCAGTGTCTGCACGTACCCTTCCCCCAGTATCTGCACCCACCCCTCCCCCTGTGTCTGCACCCACCCATCCCCCAGTGTATGCATCCCCTTCCCACAGTGTCTGTACCCCTCTTGCCCCAGTGTCTGCACCCCCTTCCCCCAGTGTCTGCATCCCCTTCCCCAGTGTCTGCACCCACCCCTCCCCCAGTTTCTGCACCATCTCTCCCCAGTGCCTGCAGCCCATTCCCCCAGTGTCTGCACCCACCCCTCCCCCAGTGTCTTCACCCACCCCTTCCCCTAATGTCTGCAGCCCCTCCCTCAGTGTCTGCACCGACCCCTCCCCCAGTGTATGCACCCACCCCTCCACCAGTTTCTGCACTCCCTTCCCCCAGTGTGTGCACCCAAACCTGCCCCAGTGTCGGCACCCACCCCTCCCTCAGTGTCTGCACCCACCCCTCCCCCAGTGTCGGCATCCACCCCTGCCCCAGTGTCGGCACCCAACCATCCCCCAGTGTCTGCAACCACCCATCACCCAGTGGCTGCACCTACCCCTCCCCCAGTGTCTGCACCCACCCTCCCCCAGTGTCTGCACCCAGCCCTCCCCCAGTGTCTGCACCCACCCTCACCCAGTGTCTGCATCCACCCCTCCCCCAGTGCCTGCACGTACCCCTCCCCCAGTGTCTGCACCCACCACGCCCCCAGTGCCTGCACCCAACATCCACCAGTGTCTGCATCCACCCCTCCCCCAGTGTCTGCACCCACCCTCCCCCAGTGTCTGCATCCACCCCTCCCCCAGTGTCTGCACGTACCATTCCCCCAGTGTCTGCACCCACACCTCCCCCTGTGTCTGCACCCACCCCTCCCCCAGTGTCTGCATCCACCCCTCCCCCAGTGTCTGCACGTACCCTTCCCCCAGTGTCTGCACCCACCCCTCCCCCTGTGTCTGCACCCACACATCCCCCAGTGTCTGCATCCCCTTCCCACAGTGTCTGTACCCCTCTTGCCCCAGTGTCTGCATCCCCACTTCCCCCAGTTTCTGCGCCGACTCTACTCCAGTGCCTGCATCCACCATTCCACCAGTGTCTGCACCCACCCCTCCCCCAGTGTCTGCACACACCCGCCCCCAGTGTCTGCACACACCGCTGCCCCAGTGCCTGAACCCACCCCTCCCCAGTGTCTGCACCCACCCCTCCCCCACTGTATGCACCCCCTTCCCCCAGTGTCTGCACCCACCCCTTACCCCAGTGTCTGCACACATCGCTCCCCCAGTGTCTGCACCCACTCCTCATCCAGTGTCTGCAACCTGCCTCCCCCAGTGTCTGCACCCACCCTTCTCCCATTGTCTGCACCCACCCCTCCCCCAGTGTCTGCACCCACCCTCCCCTAGAGTCTGCACTCACCCCTCCCGCAGTGTCTGCATCCAGCTTCCCCCAGTGTTGGCAGCCGACCTTGCCCCAGTGTCTGCACCCAACCCTCCCCCGTGTCTGCAACCACCCCGACCCCAGTGTCTGCAGCCTTCCTCCCCCAGTGTCTGCACCCACCCCTCCCGCAGTGTGTGCATCCACCCCTCCCCCTGTCTCTGCACCCACCCCTCCCGCAGTGTTTGCATCCACCACTCCCCCAGTTTCAGCACCCAACCCTCCCACCGTTTCTGCACCCACCCCTCCCCCAGTGTCTGCAACCACCCCTCCCCCAGTGTCTGCACCCACCACTCCCCCACTATCTGCACCCACCTCTCCCCCAGTGTCTGCAGCCCCTCCTCCAGTGGCTGCACTCCCTTCCCCCAGTGGCTGCACCCACCCCTGCCCCAGTGTCGGCACCCACCCCTGCCCCAGTGTCGACACCCACCCCTCCCCAAGTGTCTGCACCCATTCCTCCCCCAGTGTCTCCACCCACCGCTCCCCCAGTGTCTGCATCCACCCCTCATCCAGTGTCTGCACCCATCCTCCACCAGTGTCGACACCCACCCCTCTCCCATTGTCTGCACCCACCCCTCTCCCAGTGTCTGCACACACCCACCCCCAGAGTCTGCACTCACCTCTCCCGCAGAGTCTGCATCCACCTTCCCCCAGTGTCTGCACCCACCCCTCCCCCATTGTCTGCACCCACTCCTCCCCCAGTGTCTGCACCCACCCCTCCTCCAGTGTCTGCAACCACCCCTCCCCCAGTGTCTGCAACCACCCCTCACCCAGTGTCTGCACCCACCCCTCCCCCAGTGTCTTCACCCACCCCTTCCCCTAATGTCTGCAGCCCCTCCCTCAGTGTCTGCACCGACCCCTCCCCCAGTGTATGCACCCACCCCTCCCCCAGTGTCTGCTCCCAACCCTCCCCCAGTGTCTGCACCTACCCTCCCCCCAGTGTCTGCAGCCTACCCTCCCCCAGTTTCTGCACCCACCGCTCCCCCAGTGTCTGCACCCACCCTCCCCCAGTGTCTGCACCGACCGTTCCTCCAGTTCTGCACTCACCCCTCCCCCATTGTCTGCTCCCAACCCTCCCCCAGTGTCTGCACCTACCCTCCCCCCAGTGTCTGCAGCTTACCCTCCCCCAGTTTCTGCACCCACCGCTCCCCCAGTGTCTGCACCCACCCTCCCCCAGTGTCTGCACCCACCGCTCCCATAGTGTCTGCACCCACCCCTCCCCCAGTTTCTGCACCCACCCATCCCCCAGTGTCTGAACCTATCCTTCCCCCAGTGTCTGCATCCACCCACCCCCAGTGTCGGCAGCCGACCTTTTTCCAGTGTCTGCACCCAACCCTCCCCCGTGTCTGCAACCACCCCTACCCCAGTGTCTGCACCCACCCCTCCCTCGGTGTCTGCACGCACTCCTCCGCCAGTGTCTGCACCCACACCTGCCGCAGTGTCTGCACCCACCCTCCCCCAGTGTCTGAACCCACCTTCCACCAGTGACTGCACCCACCCCTCACCCAGTGTCTGCACCCACCCTCCACCAGTGTCTGCAACCACCCTCCACCAGTGACTGCACCCACCCCTCCCCCGGTGTCTGCACCCACCCGTCCCCCAATGTCTGCAACCACCCCTCCACCAGTGACTGCACACACCCCTCCCCCAGTGTCTGCACCCACCCCTCTCACCAGTGTCAGCACCCACCCCTCACCCAGTGTCTGCACCCATTCCTCATCCAGTGTCTGCAACCTGCCTCCCCCAGTGTCTGCACCCACCCCTCCCCCAGTGTCTGCACACACCCGCCCCCAGTGTCTGCACACACCGCTGCCCCAGTGCCTGAACCCACCCCTCCCCCAGTGTCTGCACCCACCCCTCACCCAGTGTCTGCACCCACCCTCCACCAGTGTCTGCAACCACCCTCCACCAGTGACTGCACCAACTCCTCATCCAATGTCCGCAACCTGCCTCCCCCAGTGTCTGCACCCACCCCTCCCCCAGTGTCTGCACACACCCGCCCCCAGTGTCTGCACACACCGCTGCCCCAGTGCCTGAACCCACCCCTCCCCCAGTGTCTGCACCCACCCCTCCCCCAGTGTATGCGCCCCCTTCCCCCAGTGTCTGCACACACCCCTTACCCCAGTGTCTGCACACATCGCTCCCCCAGTGTCTGCACCCACTCCTCATCCAGTGTCTGCAACCTGCCTCCCCCAGTGTCTGCACCCACCCTTCCCCCATTGTCTGCACCCACCCCTCCCCCAGTGTCTGCACCCACCCTCCCCTAGAGTCTGCACTCACCCCTCCCGCAGTGTCTGCATCCACCTTCCCCCAGTGTTGGCAGCCGACCTTGCCCCAGTGTCTGCACCCAACCCTCCCCCGTGTCTGCAACCACCCCTACCCCAGTGTCTGCAGCCTTCCTCCACCAGTGACTGCACCCACCCCTCCCCCAGTGTCTGCACCCACCCCTCCCGCAGTGTGTGCATCCACCCCTCCCCCAATCTCTGCACCCACCCCTCCCGCAGTGTTTGCATCCACCACTCCCCAGTTTCAGCACCCAACCCTCCCACCGTTTCTGCACCCACCCCTCCCTCAGTGTCTGCAACCACCCCTCCCCCAGTGTCTGCACCCACCACTCCCCCACTGTCTGCACCCACCTCTCCCCCAGTGTCTGCAGCCCCTCCTCCAGTGGCTGCACTCCCTTCCCCCAGTGGCTGCACCCACCCCTGCCCAGGTGTCGACACCCACCCCTCCCCAAATGTCTGCACCCATCCCTCCCCCAGTGTCTGCACCCACCGCTCCCCCAGTGTCTGCATCCACCCCTCATCCAGTGTCTGCACCCACCCTCCACCAGTGTCGACACCCACCCCTCTCCCATTGTCTGCACCCACCCCTCTCCCAATGTCTGCACACACCCACCCCCAGAGTCTGCACTCACCTCTCCCGCAGAGTCTGCATCCACCTTCCCCCAGTGTCTGCACCCACCCCTGCCCCATTATCTGCACCCACTCCTCCCCCATTGTCTGCACCCACCCCTCCTCCAGTGTCTGCAACCACCCCTCCCCCAGTGTCTGCAAGCACCCCTCACCCAGTGTCTGCACCCACCCCTCCCCCAGTGTCTTCACCCACCACTTCCCCTAATGTCTGCAGCCCTTCCCTCAGTGTCTGCACCGACCCCTCCCCCAGTGTATGCACCCACCGCTCCACCAGTGTCTGCACTCCCTTCCCCCAGTGTCTGCACCCAAACCTGCCCCAGTATCGGCACCCACCCCTCCCCCAGTGTCTGCAACCACCCCTCCACCAGTGTCTGCACTCCCTTCCCCCAGTGTCTGCACCCACCCCTCCCCCAGTGTCGGCACCCACCACTGCCCCAGTGTCGGCACCCACCGTCACCCAGTGTCTGCATCCACCCCTCCCCCAGTGTCTGCACGTTCCCCTCCCCCAGTGTCTGCACCCACCATCCCCCAGTGTCTGCACCCAACCTCCACCAGTGTCTGTATCCACCCCTCCCCCAGTGTCTGCACCCACCCTCCCCCAGTGTCTGCATCCACCCGTCCCCCAGTGTCTGCACGTACCCTTCCCCCAGTGTCTGCACCCACCCCTCCCCCTGTGTCTGCACCCACCCATCCCCCAGTGTATGCATCCCCTTCCCACAGTGTCTGTACCCCTCTTGCCCCAGTGTCTGCACCCCCTTCCCCCAGTGTCTGCATCCCCTTCCCCAGTGTCTGCACCCACCCCTCCCCCAGTTTCTGCACCATCTCTCCCCAGTGCCTGCAGCCCATTCCCCCAGTGTCTGCACCCACCCCTCCCCCAGTGTCTTCACCCACCCCTTCCCCTAATGTCTGCAGGCCCTCCCTCAGTGTCTGCACCGACCCCTCCCCCAGTGTATGCACCCACCCCTCCACCAGTTTCTGCACTCCCTTCCCCCAGTGTGTGCACCCAAACCTGCCCCAGTGTCGGCACCCACCCCTCCCCCAGTGTCTGCACCCACCCCTCCCCCAGTGTCGGCACCCACCCCTGCCCCAGTGTCGGCACCCAACCATCCCCCAGTGTCTGCAACCACCCATCACCCAGTGGCTGCACATACCCCTCCCCCAGTGTCTGCACCCACCCTCCCCCATTGTCTGCACCCAGCCCTCCCTCAGTGTCTGCACCCACCCTCACCCAGTGTCTGCATCCACCCCTCCCCCAGTGCCTGCACGTACCCCTCCCCCAGTGTCTGCACCCACCACTCCCCCAGTGTCTGCACCCAACCTCCACCAGTGTCTGCATCCACCCCTCCCCCAGTGTCTGCACCCACCCTCCCCCAGTGTCTGCATCCACCCCTCCCCCAGTGTCTGCATGTACCCTTCCCCCAGTGTCTGCACCCACACCTCCCCCTGTGTCTGCACCCACCCCTCCCCCAGTGTCTGCATCCACCCCTCCCCCAGTGTCTGCACGTACCCTTCCCCCAGTGTCTGCACCCACCCCTCCCCCTGTGTCTGCACCCACACATCCCCCAGTGTCTGCATCCCCTTCCCACAGTGTCTGTACCCCTCTTGCCCCAGTGTCTGCATCCCCACTTCCCCCAGTTTCTGCGCCGACTCTACTCCAGTGCCTGCATCCACCATTCCACCAGTGTCTGCACCCACGCCTCCCCCAGTGTCTGCACACACCCGCCCCCAGTGTCTGCACACACCGCTGCCCCAGTGCCTGAACCCACCCCTCCCCAGTGTCTGCACCCACCCCTCCCCCACTGTATGCACCCCCTTCCCCCAGTGTCTGCACCCACCCCTTACCCCAGTGTCTGCACACATCGCTCCCCCAGTGTCTGCACCCACTCCTCATCCAGTGTCTGCAACCTGCCTCCCCCAGTGTCTGCACCCACCCTTCCCCCATTGTCTGCACCCACCCCTCCCCCAGTGTCTGCACCCACCCTCCCCTAGAGTCTGCACTCACCCCTCCCGCAGTGTCTGCATCCAGCTTCCCCCAGTGTTGGCAGCCGACCTTGCCCCAGTGTCTGCACCCAACCCTCCCCCGTGTCTGCAACCACCCCTACCCCAGTGTTTGCAGCCTTCCTCCACCAGTGACTGCACCCACCCCTCCCCCAGTGTCTGCACCCACCCCTCCCGCAGTGTGTGCATCCACCCCTCCCCCTGTCTCTGCACCCACCCCTCCCGCAGTGTTTGCATCCACCACTCCCCCAGTTTCAGCACCCAACCCTCCCACCGTTTCTGCACCCACCCCTCCCCCAGTGTCTGCAACCACCCCTCCCCCAGTGTCTGCACCCACCACTCCCCCACTATCTGCACCCACCTCTCCCCCAGTGTCTGCAGCCCCTCCTCCAGTGGCTGCACTCCCTTCCCCCAGTGGCTGCACCCACCCCTGCCCCAGTGTCGGCACCCACCCCTGCCCAGGTGTCGACACCCACCCCTCCCCAAGTGTCTGCACCCATCCCTCCCCCAGTGTCTCCACCCACCGCTCCCCCAGTGTCTGCATCCACCCCTCATCCAGTGTCTGCACCCACCCTCCACCAGTGTCGACACCCACCCCTCTCCCATTGTCTGCACCCACCCCTCTCCCAGTGTCTGCACACACCCACCCCCAGAGTCTGCACTCACCTCTCCCGCAGAGTCTGCATCCACCTTCCCCCAGTGTCTGCACCCACCCCTCCCCCATTGTCTGCACCCACTCCTCCCCCAGTGTCTGCACCCACCCCTCCTCCAGTGTCTGCAACCACCCCTCCCCCAGTGTCTGCAACCACCCCTCACCCAGTGTCTGCACCCACCCCTCCCCCAGTGTCTTCACCCACCCCTTCCCCTAATGTCTGCAGCCCCTCCCTCAGTGTCTGCACCGACCCCTCCCCCAGTGTATGCACCCACCCCTCCCCCAGTGTCTGCTCCCAACCCTCCCCCAGTGTCTGCACCTACCCTCCCCCCAGTGTCTGCAGCCTACCCTCCCCCAGTTTCTGCACCCACCGCTCCCCCAGTGTCTGCACCCACCCTCCCCCAGTGTCTGCACCCACCGCTCCCATAGTGTCTGCACCCACCCCTCCCCCAGTTTCTGCACCCACCCATCCCCCAGTGTCTGAACCTATCCTTCCCCCAGTGTCTGCATCCACCCACCCCCAGTGTCGGCAGCCGACCTTTTTCCAGTGTCTGCACCCACCCCTTCCCCAGTGTCTGCAGCCACCCCTCCCCCAGTTTCTGTGCCCACCCCTCCCCCAGTGTCTGCACCCACCCCTCCCTCAGTGTCTGCACGCACTCCTCCGCCAGTGTCTGCACCCACACCTGCCGCAGTGTCTGCACCCACCCTCCCCCAGTGTCTGAACCCACCTTCCACCAGTGACTGCACCCACCCCTCACCCAGTGTCTGCACCCACCCTCCACCAGTGTCTGCAACCACCCTCCACCAGTGACTGCACCCACCCCTCCCCCGGTGTCTGCACCCACCCGTCCCCCAATGCCTGCAACCACCCCTCCACCAGTGACTGCACACACCCCTCCCCCAGTGTCTGCACCCACCCCTCTCCCCAGTGTCAGCACCCACCCCTCACCCAGTGTCTGCACCCACTCCTCATCCAGTGTCTGCAACCTGCCTCCCCCAGTGTCTGCACCCACCCCTCCCCCAGTGTCTGCACACACCCGCCCCCAGTGTCTGCACACACCGCTGCCCCAGTGCCTGAACCCACCCCTCCCCCAGTGTCTGCACCCACCCCTCACCCAGTGTCTGCACCCACCCTCCACCAGTGTCTGCAACCACCCTCCACCAGTGACTGCACCAACTCCTCATCCAGTGTCTGCAACCTGCCTCCCCCAGTGTCTGCACCCACCCCTCCCCCAGTGTCTGCACACACCCGCCCCCAGTGTCTGCACACACCGCTGCCCCAGTGCCTGAACCCACCCCTCCCCCAGTGTCTGCACCCACCCCTCCCCCAGTGTATGCGCCCCCTTCCCCCAGTGTCTGCACACATCGCTCCCCCAGTGTCTGCACCCACTCCTCATCCAGTGTCTGCAACCTGCCTCCCCCAGTGTCTGCACCCACCCTTCCCCCATTGTCTGCACCCACCCCTCCCCCAGTGTCTGCACCCACCTTCCCCCAGTGTTGGCAGCCGACCTTGCCCCAGTGTCTGCACCCAACCCTCCCCCGTGTCTGCAACCACCCCTACCCCAGTGTCTGCAGCCTTCCTCCACCAGTGACTGCACCCACCCCTCCCCCAGTGTCTGCACCCACCCCTCCCGCAGTGTGTGCATCCACCCCTCCCCCAGTCTCTGCACCCACCCCTCCCGCAGTGTTTGCATCCACCACTCCCCCAGTTTCAGCACCCAACCCTCCCACCGTTTCTGCACCCACCCCTCCCCCAGTGTCTGCAACCACCCCTCCCCCAGTGTCTGCACCCACCACACCCCCACTGTCTGCACCCACCTCTCCCCCAGTGTCTGCAGCCCCTCCTCCAGTGGCTGCACTCCCTTCCCCCAGTGGCTGCACCCACCCCTGCCCAGGTGTCGACACCCACCCCTCCCCAAATGTCTGCACCCATCCCTCCCCCAGTGTCTGCACCCACCGCTCCCCCAGTGTCTGCATCCACCCCTCATCCAGTGTCTGCACCCACCCTCCACCAGTGTCGACACCCACCCCTCTCCCATTGTCTGCACCCACCCCTCTCCCAATGTCTGCACACACCCACCCCCAGAGTCTGCACTCACCTCTCCCGCAGAGTCTGCATCCACCTTCCCCCAGTGTCTGCACCCACCCCTGCCCCATTATCTGCACCCACTCCTCCCCCATTGTCTGCACCCACCCCTCCTCCAGTGTCTGCAACCACCCCTCCCCCAGTGTCTGCAACCACCCCTCACCCAGTGTCTGCACCCACCCCTCCCCCAGTGTCTTCACCCACAATTTCCCCTAATGTCTGCAGCCCCTCCCTCAGTGTCTGCACCCATCCCTCCCCCAGTGTATGCACCCACCCCTCCACCAGTGTCTGCACTCCCTTCCCCCAGTGCCTGCACCCAAACCTGCCCCAGTGTCGGCACCCACCCCTCCCCCAGTGTCTGCAACCACCCCTCCACCAGTGTCTGCACTCCCTTCCCCCAGTGTCTGCACCCACCCCTCCCCCAGTGTCGGCACCCACCACTGCCCCAGTGTCGGCACCCACCCTCATCCAGTGTCTGCATCCACCCCTCCCCCAGTGTCTGCACGTTCCCCTCCCCCAGTGTCTGCACCCACCATCCCCCAGTGTCTGCACCCAACCTCCACCAGTGTCTGTATCCACCCCTCCCCCAGTGTCTGCACCCACCCTCCCCCAGTGTCTGCATCCACCCGTCCCCCAGTGTCTGCACGTACCCTTCCCCCAGTGTCTGCACCCACCCCTCCCCCTGTGTCTGCACCCACCCATCCCCCAGTGTATGCATCCCCTTCCCACAGTGTCTGTACCCCTCTTGCCCCAGTGTCTGCACCCCCTTCCCCCAGTGTCTGCATCCCCTTCCCCAGTGTCTGCACACACCCCTCCCCCAGTTTCTGCACCATCTCTCCCCAGTGCCTGCAGCCCATTCCCCCAGTGTCTGCACCCACCCCTCCCCCAGTGTCTTCACCCACCCCTTCCCCTAATGTCTGCAGCCCCTCCCTCAGTGTCTGCACCGACCCCTCCCCCAGTGTATGCACCCACCCCTCCACCAGTTTCTGCACTCCCTTCCCCCAGTGTGTGCACCCAAACCTGCCCCAGTGTCGGCACCCACCCCTCCCCCAGTGTCTGCACCCACCCCTCCCCCAGTGTCGGCACCCACCCCTGCCCCAGTGTCGGCACCCAACCCTCCCACAGTGTCTGCAACCACCCATCACCCAGTGGCTGCACCTACCCCTCCCCCAGTGTCTGCACCCACCCTCCCCCAGTGTCTGCACCCAGCCCTCCCCCAGTGTCTGCACCCACCCTCACCCAGTGTCTGCATCCACCCCTCCCCCAGTGCCTGCACGTACCCCTCCCCCAGTGTCTGCACCCACCACTCCCCCAGTGTCTGCACCCAACCTGCACCAGTGTCTGCATCCACCCCTCCCCCATTGTCTGCACCCACCCTCCCCCAGTGTCTGCATCCACCCCTCCCCCAGTGTCTGCACGTACCCTTCCCCCAGTGTCTGCACCCACACCTCCCCCTGTGTCTGCACCCACCCCTCCCCCAGTGTCTGCATCCACCCCTCCCCCAGTGTCTGCACGTACCCTTCCCCCAGTGTCTGCACCCACCCCTCCCCCTGTGTCTGCACCCACACATCCCCCAGTGTCTGCACCCCCTTCCCACAGTGCCTGTACCCCTCTTGCCCCAGTGTCTGCATCCCCACTTCCCCCAGTTTCTGCGCCGACTCTACTCCAGTGCCTGCATCCACCATTCCACCAGTGTCTGCACCCACCCCTCCCCCAGTGTCTGCACACACCCGCCCCCAGTGTCTGCACACACCGCTGCCCCAGTGCCTGAACCCACCCCTCCCCAGTGTCTGCACCCACCCCTCCCCCACTGTATGCACCCCCTTCCCCCAGTGTCTGCACCCACCCCTTACCCCAGTGTCTGCACACATCGCTCCCCCAGTGTCTGCACCCACTCCTCATCCAGTGTCTGCACCCACCCCTCCTCCAGTGTCTGCAACCACCCCTCCCACAATGTCTGCAACCACCCCTCACCCAGTGTCTGCACCCACCCTTCCCCCATCGTCTGCACCCACCCCTCCCCCAGTGTCTGCACCCACCCTCCCCTAGAGTCTGCACTCACCCCTCCCGCAGTGTCTGCATCCAGCTTCCCCCAGTGTTGGCAGCCGACCTTGCCCCAGTATCTGCACCCAACCCTCCCCCGTGTCTGCAACCACCCCTACCCCAGTGTCTGCAGCCTTCCTCCACCAGTGACTGCACCCACCCCTCCCCCAGTGTCTGCACCCACCCCTCCCGCAGTGTGTGCATCCACCCCTCCCCCTGTCTCTGCACCCACCCCTCCCGCAGTGTTTGCATCCACCACTCCCCCAGTTTCAGCACCCAACCCTCCCACCGTTTCTGCACCCACCCCTCCCCCAGTGTCTGCAACCACCCCTCCCCCAGTGTCTGCACCCACCACTCCTCCACTATCTGCACCCACCTCTCCCCCAGTGTCTGCAGCCCCTCCTCCAGTGGCTGCACTCCCTTCCCCCAGTGGCTGCACCCACCCCTGCCCCAGTGTCGGCACCCACCCCTGCCCAGGTGTCGACACCCACCCCTCCCCAAGTGTCTGCACCCATCCCTCCCCCAGTGTCTCCACCCACCGCTCCCCCAGTGTCTGCATCCACCCCTCATCCAGTGTCTGCACCCACCCTCCAGCAGTGTCGACACCCACCCCTCTCCCATTGTCTGCACCCACCCCTCTCCCAGTGTCTGCACACACCCACCCCCAGAGTCTGCACTCACCTCTCCCGCAGAGTCTGCATCCACCTTCCCCCAGTGTCTGCACCCACCCCTCCCCCATTGTCTGCACCCACTCCTCCCCCAGTGTCTTCACCCACCCCTCCTCCAGTGTCTGCAACCACCCCTCCCCCAGTGTCTGCAACCACCCCTCACCCAGTGTCTGCACCCACCCCTCCCCCAGTGTCTGCACACACCCACCCCCAGAGTCTGCACTCACCTCTCCCGCAGAGTCTGCATCCACCTTCCCCCAGTGTCTGCACCCACCCCTCCCCCAGTTTCTGCACCCACCGCTCCCCCAGTGTCTGCACCCACCCTCCCCCAGTGTCTGCACCCACCGCTCCCATAGTGTCTGCACCCACCCCTCCCCCAGTTTCTGCACCCACCCATCCCCCAGTGTCTGAACCTATCCTTCCCCCAGTGTCTGCATCCACCCACCCCCAATGTCGGCAGCCCGACCTTTTCCCAGTGTCTGCACCCACCCCTTCCCCAGTGTCTGCAGCCACCCCTCCCCCAGTTTCTGTGCCCACCCCTCCCCCAGTGTCTGCACCCACCCCTCCCTCAGTGTCTGCACGCACTCCTCCGCCAGTGTCTGCACCCACACCTGCCGCAGTGTCTGCACCCACCCTCCCCCAGTGTCTGAACCCAACTTCCACCAGTGTCTGCAACCACCCTCCACCAGTGACTGCACCCACCCCTCCCCCGGTGTCTGCACCCACCCGTCCCCCAATGTCTGCAACCACCCCTCCACCAGTGACTGCACACACCCCTCCCCCAGTGTCTGCACCCACCCCTCTCCCCAGTGTCAGCACCCACCCCTCACCCAGTGTCTGCACCCACTCCTCATCCAGTGTCTGCAACCTGCCTCCCCCAGTGTCTGCACCCACCCCTCCCCCAGTGTCTGCACACACCCGCCCCCAGTGTCTGCACACACCGCTGCCCCAGTGCCTGAACCCACCCCTCCCCCAGTGTCTGCACCCACCCCTCACCCAGTGTCTGCACCCACCCTCCACCAGTGTCTGCAACCACCCTCCACCAGTGACTGCACCAACTCCTCATCCAGTGTCTGCAACCTGCCTCCCCCAGTGTCTGCACCCACCCCTCCCCCAGTGTCTGCACCCACCCCTCCCCCAGTGTCTGCACACACCGCTGCCCCAGTGCCTGAACCCACCCCTCCCCCAGTGTCTGCACCCACCCCTCAACCAGTGTATTCACCCCCTTCCCCCAGTGTCTGCACCCACCCCTTACCCCAGTTTCTGCACACATCGCTCCCCCAGTGTCTGCAACCCACTCCTCATCCAGTGTCTGCAACCTGCCTCCCCCAGTGCCTGCACCCACCCTTCCCCCATTGTCTGCACCCACCCCTCCCCCAGTGTCTGCACCCACCCTCCCCTAGAGTCTGCACTCACCCCTCCCGCAGTGTCTGCATCCACCTTCCCCCAGTGTTGGCAGCCGACCTTGCCCCAGTGTCTGCACCCACCCCTCCCCCTGTGTCTGCACCCACCCATCCCCCAGTGTCTGCATCCCCTTCCCACAGTGTCTGTACCCCTCTTGCCCCAGTGTCTGCACCCCCTTCCCCCAGTGTCTGCATCCCCTTCCCCAGTGTCTGCACCCACCCCTCACCCAGTTTCTGCACCATCTCTCCCCAGTGCCTGCAGCCCATTCCCCCAGTGTCTGCACCCACCGCTCCCCCAGTGCCTGCACCCACTACTCATCCAGTGTCTGCAACCTGCCTCCCCCAGTGTCTGCACCCCACCTTCCCCCATTGTCTGCAACCACCCCTCCCCCATTGTCTGCTCCCACCCCTCGCCCAGTGTCTGCACCCACCCCTCCCCCAGTGTCTGCACACACCCGCCCCCAGTTTCTGCACACACCCCTCCCCCAGTGCCTGAACCCACCCCTCCCCCAGTGTCTGCATCCACCCTCCCACAGAGTCGGCAGCCGACCCTTCCGCAGTGTCTGCACCCACCCCTCCTGCAGTGTCTGCACCGACCCCTCCCCCAGTGTGTGCACCCACACCTCCACCAGTGTCTGCACCCACCCCTCAACCAGTGTCTGCACACAACCGTCCCCCAGTGTCTGCACCTACTCCTCCCCCAGTGTCTGCACCCAACCCTCCCCCAGTTTCTGCACACACCCCTCCCCCAGTGTCTGAACCCACCCCTCCCCCAGTGTCTGCATCCACCCTCCCCCAGTGTCGGCAGCCGAACCTCCCGCAGTGTCTGCACCCACCCCTCCCCCAGTGTCTGCACCCCTTCCCCCAGTGCCTGCACCCTCCCCTCCCCCAGTTTCTGCACCCACCTTCCCCTCGTGTCTGCACCCACCCCTCCCCGGTGTCTGCACCCCCCCTTCCCCCAGTGTCTGCATCCCCACTTCCCCCAGTTTCTGCGCCGACTCTACTCCAGTGCCTGCATCCACCATTCCCCCAGTGTCTGCACCCACCTCTCACTCAGTGTATGCACCCACCACTATCCAATTTCTGCACCCACCCCTCCCCCAGTGTCTGCACCCCACTTCCCCCAGTGTCTGCACCCACCACTCCCTCAGTGGCTACACCCGCCCCGACCCCAGTTTCTGCACCCATCCTTCCCCCAGTTTCTGCACCCACCCCTCCCACAGTGTCTGCACCGACCCTTCCTCCAGTTCTGCACTCACCCCTCCCCCATTGTCTGCTCCCAACCCTCCCCCAGTGTCTGCACCTACCCTCCCCCCAGTGTCTGCAGCCTACCCTCCCCCAGTTTCTGCACCCACCGCTCCCCCAGTGTCTGCACCCACCCTCCCCCAGTGTCTGCACCCACCGCTCCCATAGTGTCTGCACCCACCCCTCCCCCAGTTTCTGCACTCACCCATCCCCCAGTGTCTGAACCTATCCTTCCCCCAGTGTCTGCATCCACCCACCCCCAGTGTCGGCAGCCGACCTTTTCCCAGTGTCTGCACCCACCCCTTCCCCAGTGTCTGCAGCCACCCCTCCCCCAGTTTCTGTGCCCACCCCTCCCCCAGTGTCTGCACCCACCCCTCCCTCAGTGTCTGCACGCACTCCTCCGCCAGTGTCTGCACCCACACCTGCCGCAGTGTCTGCACCCACCCTCCCCCAGTGTCTGAACCCACCTTCCACCAGTGACTGCACCCACCCCTCACCCAGTGTCTGCACCCACCCTCCACCAGTGTCTGCAACCACCCTCCACCAGTGACTGCACCCACCCCTCCCCCGGTGTCTGCACCCACCCGTCCCCCAATGTCTGCAACCACCCCTCCACCAGTGACTGCACACACCCCTCCCCCAGTGTCTGCACCCACCCCTCTCCCCAGTGTCAGCACCCACCCCTCACCCAGTGTCTGCACCCACTCCTCATCCAGTGTCTGCAACCTGCCTCCCCCAGTGTCTGCACCCACCCCTCCCCCAGTGTCTGCACACACCCGCCCCCAGTGTCTGCACACACCGCTGCCCCAGTGCCTGAACCCACCCCTCCCCCAGTGTCTGCACCCACCCCTCACCCAGTGTCTGCACCCACCCTCCACCAGTGTCTGCAACCACCCTCCACCAGTGACTGCACCAACTCCTCATCCAGTGTCTGCAACCTGCCTCCCCCAGTGTCTGCACCCACCCCTCCCCCAGTGTCTGCACCCACCCCTCCCCCAGTGTCTGCACACACCCGCCCCCAGTGTCTGCACACACCGCTGCCCCAGTGCCTGAACCCACCCCTCCCCCAGTGTCTGCACCCACCCCTCCCCCAGTGTATTCACCCCCTTCCCCCAGTGTCTGCACCCACCCCTTACCCCAGTTTCTGCACACATCGCTCCCCCAGTGTCTGCACCCACTCCTCATCCAGTGTCTGCAGCCTGCCTCCCCCAGTGTCTGCACCCAGCCTTCCCCCATTGTCTGCACTCACCCCTCCCGCAGTGTCTGCATCCACCTTCCCCCAGTGTTGGCAGCCGACCTTGCCCCAGTGTCTGCACCCAACCCTCCCCCGTGTCTGCAACCACCCCTTCCCCAGTGTCTGCACCCACCCCTCCCGCAGTGTGTGCATCCACCCCTCCCCCTGTCTCTGCACCCACCCCTCCCGCAGTGTTTGCATCCACCACTCCCCCAGTTTCAGCACCCAACCCTCCCACCGTTTCTGCACCCACCCCTCCCCCAGTGTCTGCAACCACCCCTCCCCCAGTGTCTGCACCCACCACTCCCCCACTGTCTGCACCCACCTCTCCCCCAGTGTCTGCAGCCCCTCCTCCAGTGGCTGCACTCCCTTCCCCCAGTGGCTGCACCCACCCCTGCCCCAGTGTCGGCACCCACCCCTGCCCAGGTGTCGACACCCACCCCTCCCCAAGTGTCTGCACCCATCCCTCCCCCAGTGTCTCCACCCACCGCTCCCCCAGTGTCTGCATTAACCCCTCCCCCAGTGTCTTCACCCACCCCTTCCCCTAATGTCTGCAGCCCCTCCCTCAGTGTCTGCACCGACCCCTCCCCCAGTGTATGCACCCACCCGTCCCCCATTGTCTGCAACCATCCCTCCACCAGTGTATGCACTCCCTTCCCCCAGTGTCTGCACCCAAACCTGCCCCAGTGTCGGCACCCACCCCTCCCCCAGTGTCTGCAACCACCCCTCCACCAGTGTCTGCACTCCCTTCCCCCAGTGTCTGCACCCACCCCTCCCCCAGTGTCGGCACCCACCCCTGCCCCAGTGTCGCCACCCAACCATCCCCCAGTGTCTGCAACCACCCATCACCCAGTGGCTGCACCTACCCCTCCCCCAGTGTCTGCACCCACCCTCCCCCAGTGTCTGCACCCAGCCCTCCCCCAGTATCTGCACCCACCCTCACCCAGTGTCTGCATCCACCCCTCCCCCAGTGTCTGCACCCACCCTCCCCCAGTGTCTGCATCCACCCCTCCCCCAGTGTCTGCACGTACCCTTCCCCCAGTGTCTGCACCAACCCCTCCCCCTGTGTCTGCACCCACCCATCCCCCAGTGTCTGCATCCCCTTCCCCCAGTGTCTGTACCCCTCTTGCCCCAGTGTCTGCACCCCCTTCCCCCAGTGTCTGCATCCCCTTCCCCAGTGTCTGCACCCACACCTCACCCAGTTTCTGCACCATCTCTCCCCAGTGCCTGCAGCCCATTCCCCCAGTGTCTGCACCCACCGCTCCCCCAGTGTCTGCACCCACTACTCATCCAGTGTCTGCACCTCTCCTTCCCCCATTGTCTGCAACCACCCCTCCCCCATTGTCTGCTCCCACCCCTCGCCCAGTGTCTGCACCCACCCCTCCCCCAGTGTCTGCACACACCCGCCCCCAGTTTCTGCACACACCCCTCCCCCAGTGCCTGAACCCACCCCTCCCCCAGTGTCTGCATCCACCCTCCCACAGTGTCGGCAGCCGACCCTCCCGCAGTGTCTGCACCCACCCCTCCTGCAGTGTCTGCACCGACCCCTCCCCCAGTGTGTGCACCCACACCTCCACCAGTGTCTGCACCCACCCCTCAACCAGTGTCTGCACACAACCGTCCCCCAGTGTCTGCACCTACTCCTTCCCCAGTGTCTGCACCAACCCTCCCCCAGTTTCTGCACACACCCCTCCCCCAGTGTCTGAACCCACCCCTCCCCCAGTGTCTGCATCCACCCTCCCCCAGTGTCGGCAGCCGAACCTCCCGCAGTGTCTGCACCCACCCCTCCCCCAGTGTCTGCACCCCTTCCCCCAGTGCCTGCACCCTCCCCTCCCCCAGTTTCTGCACCCACCTTCCCCTCGTGTCTGCACCCACCTCTCCCCGGTGTCTGCACCCCCCCTTCCCCCAGTGTCTGCATCCCCACTTCCCCCAGTTTCTGCGCCGACTCTACTCCAGTGCCTGCATCCACCATTCCCCCAGTGTCTGCACCCACCTCTCACTCAGTGTATGCACCCACCACTATCCAATTTCTGCACCCACCCCTCCCCCAGTGTCTGCACCCCACTTCCCCCAGTGTCTGCACCCACCACTCCCTCAGTGGCTACACCCGCCCCGACCCCAGTTTCTGCACCCATCCTTCCCCCAGTGTCTGCACCCACCCCTCCCACAGTGTCTGCACGTTCCCCTCCCCCAGTGTCTGCACCCACCATCCCCCAGTGTCTGCACCCAACCTCCACCAGTGTCTGCACCCACCCATCCCCCAGTGTATGCATCCCCTTCCCACAGTGTCTGTACCCCTCTTGCCCCAGTGTCTGCACCCACTTCCCCCAGTGTCTGCATTCCCTTCCCCAGTGTCTGCACCCACCCCTCCCCCAGTTTCTGCACCATCTCTCCCCAGTGCCTGCAGCCCATTCCCCCAGTGTCTGCACCCACCCCTCCCCCAGTGTCTTCACCCACCCCTTCCCCTAATGTCTGCAGCCCCTCCCTCAGTGTCTGCACCGACCCCTCCCCCAGTGTATACACCCAACCCTCCACCAGTTTCTGCACTCCCTTCCCCCAGTGTGTGCACCCAAACCTGCCCCAGTGTCGGCACCCACCCCTCCCCCAGTGTCTGCACCCACCCCTCCCCCAGTGTCGGCACCCACCCCTGCCCCAGTGTCGGCACCCAACCATCCCCCAGTGTCTGCAACCACCCATCACCCAGTGGCTGCACCTACCCCTCCCCCAGTGTCTGCACCCACCCTCCCCCAGTGTCTGCACCCTGCCCTCCCCCAGTGTCTGCACCCACCCTCACCCAGTGTCTGCATCCACCCCTCCCCCAGTGCCTGCACGTACCCCTCCCCCAGTGTCTGCACCCACCATTCCCCCAGTGTCTGCACCCAACCTCCACCAGTGTCTGCATCCACCCCTCCCCCAATGTCTGCACCCACCCTCCCCCAGTGTCTGCATCCACCCCTCCCCCAGTGTCTGCACGTACCCTTCCCCCAGTGTCTGCACCCACACCTCCCCCTGTGTCTGCACCCACCCATCCCCCAGTGTCTGCATCCCCTTCCCACAGTGTCTGTACCCCTCTTGCCCCAGTGTCTGCATCCCCACTTCCCCCAGTTTCTGCGCCGACTCTACTCCAGTGCCTGCATCCACCATTCCACCAGTGTCTGCACCCACCTCCCACTCAGTGTATGCACCCACCACTATCCAATTTCTGCACCCACCCCTCCCCCAGTGTCTGCACCCCACTTCCCCCAGTGTCTGCACCCACCACTCCCTCAGTGGCTACACCCGCCCCGACCCCAGTTTCTGCACCCATCCTTCCCCCAGTGTCTGCACCCACCCCTCCCACAGTGTCTGCACCGACCCTTCCTCCAGTTCTGCACTCACCCCTCCCCCATTGTCTGCTCCCAACCCTCCCCCAGTGTCTGCACCTACCCTCCCCACAGTGTCTGCAGCCTACCCTCCCCCAGTTTCTGCACCCACCGCTCCCCCAGTGTCTGCACCCACCCTACCCCAGTGTCTGCACCCACCGCTCCCATAGTGTCTGCACCCACCCCTCCCCCAGTTTCTGCACCCACCCATCCCCCAGTGTCTGAACCTATCCTTCCCCCAGTGTCTGCATCCACCCACCCCCAGTGCCTGCACGTACCCCTCCCCCAGTGTCTGCACCCACCACTCCCCCAGTGTCTGCACCCAGCCCTCCCCCAGTGTCTGCACCCACCCTCACCCAGTGTCTGCATCCACCCCTCCCCCAGTGCCTGCACGTACCCCTCCCCCAGTGTCTGCACCCACCACTCCCCCAGTGTCTGCACCCAACCTCCACCAGTGTCTGCATTCACCCCTCCCCCAGTGTCTGCACCCACCCTCCCCCAGTGTCTGCATCCACCCCTCCCCCAGTGTCTGCACGTACCCTTCCCCCAGTGTCTGCACCCACACCTCCCCCTGTGTCTGCACCCACCCATCCCCCAGTGTCTGCATCCCCTTCCCACAGTGTCTGTACCCCTCTTGCCCCAGTGTCTGCATACCCACTTCCCCCAGTTTCTGCGCCGATTCTACTCCAGTGCCTGCATCCACCATTCCACCAGTGTCTGCACCCACCTCCCACTCAGTGTATGCACCCACCACTATCCAATTTCTGCACCCACCCCTCCCCCAGTGTCTGCACTCCACTTCCCCCAGTGTCTGCACCCACCACTCCCTCAGTGGCTACACCCGCCCCGACCCCAGTTTCTGCACCCATCCTTCCCCCAGTGTCTGCACCCACCCCTCCCACAGTGTCTGCACCGACCCTTCCTCCAGTTCTGCACTCACCCCTCCCCCATTGTCTGCTCCCAACCCTCCCCCAGTGTCTGCACCTACCCTCCCCACAGTGTCTGCAGCCTACCCTCCCCCAGTTTCTGCACCCACCGCTCCCCCAGTGTCTGCACCCACCCTACCCCAGTGTCTGCACCCACCGCTCCCATAGTGTCTGCACCCACCCCTCCCCCAGTTTCTGCACCCACCCATCCCCCAGTGTCTGAACCTATCCTTCCCCCAGTGTCTGCATCCACCCACCCCCAGTGTCGGCAGCCGACCTTTTCCCAGTGTCTGCACCCACCCCTTCCCCAGTGTCTGCAGCCACCCCTCCCCCAGTTTCTGTGCCCACCCCTCCCCCAGTGTCTGCACCCATCCCTCCCTCAGTGTCTGCACGCACTCCTCCGCCAGTGTCTGCACCCACACCTGCCGCAGTGTCTGCACCCACCCTCCCCCAGTGTCTGAACCCACCTTCCACCAGTGACTGCACCCACCCCTCACCCAGTGTCTGCACCCACCCTCCACCAGTGTCTGCAACCACCCTCCACCAGTGACTGCACCCACCCCTCCCCCGGTGTCTGCACCCACCCGTCCCCCAATGTCTGCAACCACCCCTCCACCAGTGACTGCACACACCCCTCCCCCAGTGTCTGCACCCACCCCTCTCCCCAGTGTCAGCACCCACCCCTCACCCAGTGTCTGCACCCACTCCTCATCCAGTGTCTGCAACCTGCCTCCCCCAGTGTCTGCACCCACCCCTCCCCCAGTGTCTGCACACACCCGCCCCCAGTGTCTGCACACACCGCTGCCCCAGTGCCTGAACCCACCCCTCCCCCAGTGTCTGCACCCACCCCTCCCCCAGTGTATGCACCCCCTTCCCCCAGTGTCTGCACCCACCCCTTACCGCAGTGTCTGCACACATCGCTCCCCCAGTGTCTGCACCCACTCCTCATCCAGTGTCTGCAACCTGCCTCCCCCAGTGTCTGCACCCACCCTTCCCCCATTGTCTGCACCCACCCCTCCCCCAGTGTCTGCACCCACCCTCCCCTAGAGTCTGCACTCACCCCTCCCGCAGTGTCTGCATCCACCTTCCCCCAGTGTTGGCAGCCGACCTTGCCCCAGTGTCTGCACCCAACCCTCCCCCGTGTCTGCAACCACCCCTACCCCAGTGTCTGCAGCCTTCCTCCACCAGTGACTGCACCCACCCCTCCCCCAGTGTCTGCACCCACCCCTCCCGCAGTGTGTGCATCCACCCCTCCCCCAGTCTCTGCACCCACCCCTCCCGCAGTGTTTTCATCCACCACTCCCCCAGTTTCAGCACCCAACCCTCCCACCGTTTCTGCACCCACCCCTCCCCCAGTGTCTGCAACCACCCCTCCCCCAGTGTCTGCACCCACCACTCCCCCACTGTCTGCACCCACCTCTCCCCCAGTGTCTGCAGCCCCTCCTCCAGTGGCTGCACTCCCTTCCCCCAGTGACTGCACCCACCCATGCCCAGGTGTCGACACCCACCCCTCCCCAAGTGTCTGCACCCATCCCTCCCCCAGTGTCTGCACCCACCGCTCCCCCAGTGTCTGCATCAACCCCTCATCCAGTGTCTGCACCCACCCTCCACCAGTGTCGACACCCACCCCTCTCCCATTGTCTGCACCCACCCCTCTCCCAATGTCTGCACACACCCACCCCCAGAGTCTGCACTCACCTCTCCCGCAGAGTCTGCATCCACCTTCCCCCAGTGTCTGCACCCACCCCTCCCCCATTGTCAGCACCCACTCCTCCCCCAGTGTCTGCACCCACCCCTCTTCCAGTGTCTGCAACCACCCCTCCCCCAGTGTCTGCAACCACCCCTCACCCAGTGTCTGCACCCACCCCTCCCCCAGTGTCTTCACCCACCACTTCCCCTAATGTCTGCAGCCCCTCCCTCAGTGTCTGCACCGACCCCTCCCCCAGTGTATGCACCCACCCCTCCACCAGTGTCTGCACTCCCTTCCCCCAGTGTCTGCACCCAAACCTGCCCCAGTGTCGGCACCCACCCCTCCCCCAGTGTCTGCAACCACCCCTCCACCAGTGTCTGCACTCCCTTCCCCCAGTGTCTGCACCCACCCCTCCCCCAGTGTCGGCACCCACCACTGCCCCAGTGTCGGCACCCACTCTCACCCAGTGTCTGCATCCACCCCTCCCCCAGTGTCTGCACGTTCCCCTCCCCCAGTGTCTGCACCCACCATCCCCCAGTGTCTGCACCCAACCTCCACCAGTGTCTGTATCCACCCCTCCCCCAGTGTCTGCACCCACCCTCCCCCAGTGTCTGCATCCACCCCTCCCCCAGTGTCGGCACGTAACCTTCCCCCAGTGTCTGCACCCACCCCTCCCCCTGTGTCTGCACCCACCCATTCCCCAGTGTATGCATCCCCTTCCCACATTGTCTGTACCCCTCTTGCCCCAGTGTCTGCACCCCCTTCCCCCAGTGTCTGCATCCCCTTCCCCAGTGTCTGCACCTATCCCTCCCCCAGTTTCTGCACCATCTCTCCCCAGTGCCTGCAGCCCATTCCCCCAGTGTCTGCACCCACCCCTCCCCCAGTGTCTTCACCCACCCCTTCCCCTAATGTCTGCAGCCCCTCCCTCAGTGTCTGCACCGACCCCTCCCCCAGTGTATGCACCCACCCCTCCACCAGTTTCTGCACTCCCTTCCCCCAGTGTGTGCACCCAAACCTGCCCCAGTGTCGGCACCCACCCCTCCCCCAGTGTCTGCACCCACCCCTCCCCCAGTGTCTGCACCCACCCCTGCCCCAGTGTCGGCACCCAACCATCCCCCAGTGTCTGCAACCACCCATCACCCAGTGGCTGCACCTACCACTCCCCCGGTGTCTGCACCCACCCTCCCCCAGTGTCTGCACCCAGCCCTCCCCCAGTGTCTGCACCCACCCTCACCCAGTGTCTGCATCCACCCCTCCACCAGTGCCTGCACGTAACCCTCCCCCAGTGTCTGCACCCACCACTCCCCCAGTGTCTGCACCCAACCTCCAGTTGTGTCTGCATCCACCCCTCCCCCAGTGTCTGCACGTACCCTTCCCCCAGTGTCTGCACCCACCCCTCCCCCTGTGTCTGCACCCACTCTTCCCCCAGTGTCTGCATCCCCTTCCCCAGTGTCTGCACCCACCCCTCCCCCAGTTTCTGCACCATCTGTCCCCAGTGCCTGCAGCACATTCCCCCAGTGTCTGCACCCACCGCTCCCCCAGTGTCTGCACCCACTCCTCATCCAGTGTCTGCAACCAGCCTCCCCCAGTGTCTGCACCCCTCCTTCCCCCATTGTCTGCACCCACCCCTCCCCCAGTGTCTGCTCCCACCCCTCGCCCAGTGTCTGCACCCACCCCTCCCCCAGTGTCTGCACACACCCGCCCCCAGTTTCTGCACACACCCCTCCCCCAGTGCCTGAACCCACCCCTCCCCCAGTGTCTGCATCCACCCTCCCACAGTGTCGGCAGCCGACCCTCCCGCAGTGTCTGCACCCACCCCTCCTGCAGTGTCTGCACCGACCCCTCCCCCAGTGTGTGCACCCACACCTCCACCAGTGTCTGCACACACCCCTCAACCAGTGTCTGCACACAACCGTCCCCCAGTGTCTGCACCTACTGCTCCCCAGGTGTCTGCACCCAACCCTCCCCCAGTTTCTGCACACACGCCTCCCCCAGTGTCTGAACCCACCCCTCCCCCAGTGTCTGCATCCACCCTCCCCCAGTGTCGGCAGCCGAACCTCCCGCAGTGTCTGCACCCACCCCTCCCCCAGTGTCTGCACAACTTCCCCCAGTGCCTGCACCCTCCCCTCCCCCAGTTTCTGCACCCACCTTCCCCTCGTGTCTGCACCCACCCCTCCCCGGTGTCTGCACCCCCCTTCCCCCAGTGTCTGCATCCCCACTTCCCCCAGTTTCTGCGCCGACTCTACTCCAGTGCCTGCATCCACCATTCCCCCAGTGTCTGCACCCACCTCTCACTCAGTGTATGCACCCACCACTACCCAATTTCTGCACCCACCCCTTCCCCAGTGTCTGCACCCCACTTCCACAAGTGTCTGCACCCACCACTCCCTCAGTGGCTACACCCGCCCCGACCCCAGTTTCTGCACCCATCCTTCCCCCAGTGTCTGCACCCACCCCTCCCACAGTGTCTGCACCGACCCTTCCTCCAGTTCTGCACTCACCCCTCCCCCAGTGTCTGCATCCACCCCTCCCCCAGTGTCTGCACGTACCCTTCCCCCAGTGTCTGCACCCACACCTCCCCCTGTGTCTGCACCCACCCATCCCCCACTGTCTGCATCCCCTTCCCACAGTGTCTGTACCCCTCTTGCCCCAGTGTCTGCATCCCCACTTCCCCCAGTTTCTGCGCCGACTCTACTCCAGTGCCTGCATCCACCATTCCACCAGTGTCTGCACCCACCTCCCACTCAGTGTATGCACCCACCACTATCCAATTTCTGCACCCACCCCTCCCCCAGTGTCTGCACCCCACTTCCCCCAGTGTCTGCACCCACCACTCCCTCAGTGGCTACACCCGCCCCGACCCCAGTTTCTGCACCCATCCTTCCCCCAGTGTCTGCACCCACCCCTCCCACAGTGTCTGCACCGACCCTTCCTCCAGTTCTGCACTCACCCCTCCCCCATTGTCTGCTCCCAACCCTCCCCCAGTGTCTGCACCTACCCTCCCCACAGTGTCTGCAGCCTACCCTCCCCCAGTTTCTGCACCCACCGCTCCCCCAGTGTCTGCACCCACCCTACCCCAGTGTCTGCACCCACCGCTCCCATAGTGTCTGCACCCACCCCTCCCCCAGTTTCTGCACCCACCCATCCCCCAGTGTCTGAACCTATCCTTCCCCCAGTGTCTGCATCCACCCACCCCCAGTGCCTGCACGTACCCCTCCCCCAGTGTCTGCACCCACCACTCCCCCAGTGTCTGCACCCAGCCCTCCCCCAGTGTCTGCACCCACCCTCACCCAGTGTCTGCATCCACCCCTCCCCCAGTGCCTGCACGTACCCCTCCCCCAGTGTCTGCACCCACCACTCCCCCAGTGTCTGCACCCAACCTCCACCAGTGTCTGCATCCACCCCTCCCCCAATGTCTGCACCCACCCTCCCCCAGTGTCTGCATCCACCCCTCCCCCAGTGTCTGCACGTACCCTTCCCCCAGTGTCTGCACCCACACCTCCCCCTGTGTCTGCACCCACCCATCCCCCAGTGTCTGCATCCCCTTCCCACAGTGTCTGTACCCCTCTTGCCCCAGTGTCTGCATCCCCACTTCCCCCAGTTTCTGCGCCGATTCTACTCCAGTGCCTGCATCCACCATTCCACCAGTGTCTGCACCCACCTCCCACTCAGTGTATGCACCCACCACTATCCAATTTCTGCACCCACCCCTCCCCCAGTGTCTGCACTCCACTTCCCCCAGTGTCTGCACCCACCACTCCCTCAGTGGCTACACCCGCCCCGACCCCAGTTTCTGCACCCATCCTTCCCCCAGTGTCTGCACCCACCCCTCCCACAGTGTCTGCACCGACCCTTCCTCCAGTTCTGCACTCACCCCTCCCCCATTGTCTGCTCCCAACCCTCCCCCAGGTCTGCACCTACCCTCCCCACAGTGTCTGCAGCCTACCCTCCCCCAGTTTCTGCACCCACCGCTCCCCCAGTGTCTGCACCCACCCTACCCCAGTGTCTGCACCCACCGCTCCCATAGTGTCTGCACCCACCCCTCCCCCAGTTTCTGCACCCACCCATCCCCCAGTGTCTGAACCTATCCTTCCCCAGTGTCTGCATCCACCCACCCCCAGTGTCGGCAGCCGACCTTTTCCCAGTGTCTGCACCCACCCCTTCCCCAGTGTCTGCAGCCACCCCTCCCCCAGTTTCTGTGCCCACCCCTCCCCCAGTGTCTGCACCCATCCCTCCCTCAGTGTCTGCACGCACTCCTCCGCCAGTGTCTGCACCCACACCTGCCGCAGTGTCTGCACCCACCCTCCCCCAGTGTCTGAACCCACCTTCCACCAGTGACTGCACCCACCCCTCACCCAGTGTCTGCACCCACCCTCCACCAGTGTCTGCAACCACCCTCCACCAGTGACTGCACCCACCCCTTCCCCGGTGTCTGCACCCACCCGTCCCCCAATGTCTGCAACCACCCCTCCACCAGTGACTGCACACACCCCTCCCCCAGTGTCTGCACCCACCCCTCTCCCCAGTGTCAGCACCCACCCCTCACCCAGTGTCTGCACCCACTCCTCATCCAGTGTCTGCAACCTGCCTCCCCCAGTGTCTGCACCCACCCCTCCCCCAGTGTCTGCACACACCCGCCCCCAGTGTCTGCACACACCGCTGCCCCAGTGCCTGAACCCACCCCTCCCCCAGTGTCTGCACCCACCCCTCCCCCAGTGTATGCACCCCCTTCCCCCAGTGTCTGCACCCACCCCTTACCGCAGTGTCTGCACACATCGCTCCCCCAGTGTCTGCACCCACTCCTCATCCAGTGTCTGCAACCTGCCTCCCCCAGTGTCTGCACCCACCCTTCCCCCATTGTCTGCACCCACCCCTCCCCCATATCTGCACCCACCCTCCCCTAGAGTCTGCACTCACCCCTCCCGCAGTGTCTGCATCCACCTTCCCCCAGTGTTGGCAGCCGACCTTGCCCCAGTGTCTGCACCCAACCCTCCCCCGTGTCTGCAACCACCCCTACCCCAGTGTCTGCAGCCTTCCTCCACCAGTGACTGCACCCACCCCTCCCCCAGTGTCTGCACCCACCCCTCCCGCAGTGTGTGCATCCACCCCTCCCCCAGTCTCTGCACCCACCCCTCCCGCAGTGTTTTCATCCACCACTCCCCCAGTTTCAGCACCCAACCCTCCCACCGTTTCTGCACCCACCCCTCCCCCAGTGTCTGCAACCACCCCTCCCCCAGTGTCTGCACCCACCACTCCCCCACTGTCTGCACCCACCTCTCCCCCAGTGTCTGCAGCCCCTCCTCCAGTGGCTGCACTCCCTTCCCCCAGTGACTGCACCCACCCATGCCCAGGTGTCGACACCCACCCCTCCCCAAGTGTCTGCACCCATCCCTCCCCCAGTGTCTGCACCCACCGCTCCCCCAGTGTCTGCATCAACCCCTCATCCAGTGTCTGCACCCACCCTCCACCAGTGTCGACACCCACCCCTCTCCCATTGTCTGCACCCACCCCTCTCCCAATGTCTGCACACACCCACCCCCAGAGTCTGCACTCACCTCTCCCGCAGAGTCTGCATCCACCTTCCCCCAGTGTCTGCACCCACCCCTCCCCCATTGTCAGCACCCACTCCTCCCCCAGTGTCTGCACCCACCCCTCCTCCAGTGTCTGCAACCACCCCTCCCCCAGTGTCTGCAACCACCCCTCACCCAGTGTCTGCACCCACCCCTCCCCCAGTGTCTTCACCCACCACTTCCCCTAATGTCTGCAGCCCCTCCCTCAGTGTCTGCACCGACCCCTCCCCCAGTGTATGCACCCACCCCTCCACCAGTGTCTGCACTCCCTTCCCCCAGTGTCTGCACCCAAACCTGCCCCAGTGTCGGCACCCACCCCTCCCCCAGTGTCTGCAACCACCCCTCCACCAGTGTCTGCACTCCCTTCCCCCAGTGTCTGCACCCACCCCTCCCCCAGTGTCGGCACCCACCACTGCCCCAGTGTCGGCACCCACTCTCACCCAGTGTCTGCATCCACCCCTCCCCCAGTGTCTGCACGTTCCCCTCCCCCAGTGTCTGCACCCACCATCCCCCAGTGTCTGCACCCAACCTCCACCAGTGTCTGTATCCACCCCTCCCCCAGTGTCTGCACCCACCCTCCCCCAGTGTCTGCATCCACCCCTCCCCCAGTGTCGGCACGTACCCTTCCCCCAGTGTCTGCACCCACCCCTCCCCCTGTGTCTGCACCCACCCATTCCCCAGTGTATGCATCCCCTTCCCACATTGTCTGTACCCCTCTTGCCCCAGTGTCTGCACCCCCTTCCCCCAGTGTCTGCATCCCCTTCCCCAGTGTCTGCACCCACCCCTCCCCCAGTTTCTGCACCATCTCTCCCCAGTGCCTGCAGCCCATTCCCCCAGTGTCTGCACCCACCCCTCCCCCAGTGTCTTCACCCACCCCTTCCCCTAATGTCTGCAGCCCCTCCCTCAGTGTCTGCACCGACCCCTCCCCCAGTGTATGCACCCACCCCTCCACCAGTTTCTGCACTCCCTTCCCCCAGTGTGTGCACCCAAACCTGCCCCAGTGTCGGCACCCACCCCTCCCCCAGTGTCTGCACCCACCCCTCCCCCAGTGTCTGCACCCACCCCTGCCCCAGTGTCGGCACCCAACCATCCCCCAGTGTCTGCAACCACCCATCACCCAGTGGCTGCACCTACCACTCCCCCAGTGTCTGCACCCACCCTCCCCCAGTGTCTGCACCCAGCCCTCCCCCAGTGTCTGCACCCACCCTCACCCAGTGTCTGCATCCACCCCTCCACCAGTGCCTGCACGTAACCCTCCCCCAGTGTCTGCACCCACCACTCCCCCAGTGTCTGCACCCAACCTCCAGTTGTGTCTGCATCCACCCCTCCCCCAGTGTCTGCACGTACCCTTCCCCCAGTGTCTGCACCCACCCCTCTCCCTGTGTCTGCACCCACTCTTCCCCCAGTGTCTGCATCCCCTTCCCCAGTGTCTGCACCCACCCCTCCCCCAGTTTCTGCACCATCTGTCCCCAGTGCCTGCAGCACATTCCCCCAGTGTCTGCACCCACCGCTCCCCCAGTGTCTGCACCCACTCCTCGCCCAGTGTCTGCACCCACCCCTCCCCCAGTGTCTGCACACACCCGCCCCCAGTTTCTGCACACACCCCTCCCCCAGTGCCTGAACCCACCCCTCCCCCAGTGTCTGCATCCACCCTCCCACAGTGTCGGCAGCCGACCCTCCCGCAGTGTCTGCACCCACCCCTCCTGCAGTGTCTGCACCGACCCCTCCCCCAGTGTGTGCACCCGCACCTCCACCAGTGTCTGCACCCACCCCTCAACCAGTGTCTGCACACAACCGTCCCCCAGTGTCTGCACCTACTGCTCCCCCAGTGTCTGCACCCAACCCTCCCCCAGTTTCTGCACACACCCCTCCCCCAGTGTCTGAACCCACCCCTCCCCCAGTGTCTGCATCCACCCTCCCCCAGTGTCGGCAGCCGAACCTCCCGCAGTGTCTGCACCCACCCCTCCCCCAGTGTCTGCACAACTTCCCCCAGTGCCTGCACCCTCCCCTCCCCCAGTTTCTGCACCCACCTTCCCCTCGTGTCTGCACCCACTCCTCCCCGGTGTCTGCACCCCCCCTTCCCCCAGTGTCTGCATCCCCACTTCCCCCAGTTTCTGCGCCGACTCTACTCCAGTGCCTGCATCCACCATTCCCCCAGTGTCTGCACCCACCTCTCACTCAGTGTATGCACCCACCACTATCCAATTTCTGCACCCACCCCTCCCCCAGTGTCTGCACCCCACTTCCCCCAGTGTCTGCACCCACCACTCCCTCAGTGTCTGCATCCCCACTTCCCCCAGTTTCTGCGCCGACTCTACTCCAGTGCCTGCATCCACCATTCCCCCAGTGTCTGCACCCACCTCTCACTCAGTGTATGCACCCACCACTACCCAATTTCTGCACCTACCCCTTCCCCAGTGTCTGCACCCCACTTCCACAAGTGTCTGCACCCACCACTCCCTCAGTGGCTACACCCGCCCCGACCCCAGTTTCTGCACCCATCCTTCCCCCAGTGTCTGCACCCACCCCTCCCCCAGTGTCTGCACCGGACTCTTCCCCTGTGTCTGCTCCCAACCCTCCCCCTGTGTCTGCTCCCAACCCTCCCCCAGTGTCTGCAGCCTACCCTCCCCCAGTTTCTGCACCCACCGCTCCCCCAGTGTCTGCAGCCTACCCTCCCCCAGTTTCTGCACCCACCACTCCCCCACTGTCTGCACCCACCCCTCCCCCAGTGTCTGCACCCACCACTCCCCCACTGTCTGCACCCACCTCTCCCCCAGTGTCTGCAGCCCCTCCTCCAGTGGCTGCACTCCCTTCCCCCATTGGCTGCACCCACCCCTGCCCAGGTGTCGACACCCACCCCTCCCCAAGTGTCTGCACCCATTCCTCCCCCAGTGTCTGCACCCACCCTCCCCCCAGTGTCTGCAGCCTACCCTCCCCCAGTTTCTGCACCCACCACTCCCCCACTGTCTACACCCACCCCTCCTCCAGTGGCTGCACTCCCTTCCCCCAGTGGCTGCACCCACCCCTGCCCAGGTGTCGACACCCACCCCTCCCCAAGTGTCTGCACCCATCCCTCCCCCAGTGTCTGCACCCACCGCTCCCCCAGTGTCTGCATCCACCCCTCATCCAGTGTCTGCACCCACCCTCCACCAGTGTCGACACCCACCCCTCTCCCATTGTCTGCACCCACCCCTCTCCCAATGTCTGCACACACCCACCCCCAGAGTCTGCACTCACCTCTCCCGCAGAGTCTGCATCCACCTTCCCCCAGTGTCTGCACCCACCCCTGCCCCATTATCTGCACCCACTCCTCCCCCATTGTCTGCACCCACCCCTCCTCCAGTGTCTGCAACCACCCCTCCCCCAGTGTCTGCAACCACCCCTCACCCAGTGTCTGCACCCACCCCTCCCCCAGTGTCTTCACCCACCACTTCCCCTAATGTCTGCAGCCCCTCCCTCAGTGTCTGCACCGACCCCTCCCCCAGTGTATGCACCCACCCCTCCACCAGTGTCTGCACTCCCTTCCCCCAGTGTCTGCACCCAAACCTGCCCCAGTGTCGGCACCCACCCCTCCCCCAGTGTCTGCAACCACCCCTCCACCAGTGTCTACACTCCCTTCCCCCAGTGTCTGCACCCACCCCTCCCCCAGTGTCGGCACCCACCACTGCCCCAGTGTCGGCACCCACCCTCACCCAGTGTCTGCATCCACCCCTCCCCCAGTGTCTGCACGTTCCCCTCCCCCAGTGTCTGCACCCACCATCCCCCAGTGTCTGCACCCAACCTCCACCAGTGTCTGTATCCACCCCTCCCCCAGTGTCTGCACCCACCCTCCCCCAGTGTCTGCATCCACCCCTCCCCCAGTGTCTGCACGTACCCTTCCCCCAGTGTCTGCACCCACCCCTCCCCCTGTGTCTGCACCCACCCATCCCCCAGTGTATGCATCCCCTTCCCACAGTGTCTGTACCCCTCTTGCCCCAGTGTCTGCACCCCCTTCCCCCAGTGTCTGCATCCCCTTCCCCAGTGTCTGCACCCACCCCTCCCCCAGTTTCTGCACCATCTCTCCCCAGTGCCTGCAGCCCATTCCCCCAGTGTCTGCACCCACCCCTCCCCCAGTGTCTTCACCCACCCCTTCCCCTAATGTCTGCAGCCCCTCCCTCAGTGTCTGCACCGACCCCTCCCCCAGTGTATGCACCCACCCCTCCACCAGTTTCTGCACTCCCTTCCCCCAGTGTGTGCACCCAAACCTGCCCCAGTGTCGGCACCCACCCCTCCCCCAGTGTCTGCACGCACCCCTCCCCCAGTGTAGGCACCCACCCCTGCCCCAGTGTCGGCACCCAACCATCCCCCAGTGTCTGCAACCACCCATCACCCAGTGACTGCACCTACCCCTCCCCCAGTGTCTGCACCCACCCTCACCCAGTGTCTGCATCCACCCCTCCCCCAGTGCCTGCACGTACCCCTCCTCCAGTGTCTGCACCCACCACTCCCCGAGTGTCTGCACCCAACCTCCACCAGTGTCTGCATCCACCCCTCCCCCAGTGTCTGCACCCAACCTCCCCCAGTGTCTGCATCCACCCCTCCCCCAGTGTCTGCACGTACCCTTCCCCCAGTGTCTGCACCCACCCCTCCCCCTGTGTCTGCACCCACCCATCCCCCAGTGTCTGCATCCCCTTCCCACAGTGTCTGTACCCCTCTTGCCCCAGTGTCTGCATCCCCACTTCCCCCAGTTTCTGCGCCGACTCTACTCCAGTGCCTGCATCCACCATTCCACCAGTGTCTGCACCCACCTCCCACTCAGTGTATGCACCCACCACTATCCAATTTCTGCACCCACCCCTCCCCCAGTGTCTGCACCCCACTTCCCCCAGTGTCTGCACCCACCACTCCCTCAGTGGCTACACCCGCCCCGACCCCAGTTTCTGCACCCATCCTTCCCCCAGTGTCTGCACCCACCCCTCCCACAGTGTCTGCACCGACCCTTCCTCCAGTTCTGCACTCACCCCTCCCCCATTGTCTGCTCCCAACCCTCCCCCAGTGTCTGCACCTACCCTCCCCTCAGTGTCTGCAGCCTACCCTCCCCCAGTTTCTGCACCCACCGCTCCCCCAGTGTCTGCACCCACCCTCCCCCAGTGTCTGCACCCACCGCTCCCATAGTGTCTGCACCCACCCCTCCCCCAGTTTCTGCACCCACCCATCCCCCAGTGTCTGAACCTATCCTTCCCCCAGTGTCTGCATCCACCCACCCCCAGTGTCGGCAGCCGACCTTTTCCCAGTGTCTGCACCCACCCCTTCCCCAGTGTCTGCAGCCACCCCTCCCCCAGTTTCTGTGCCCACCCCTCCCCCAGTGTCTGCACCCACCCCTCCCTCAGTGTCTGCACGCACTCCTCCGCCAGTGTCTGCACCCACACCTGCCGCAGTGTCTGCACCCACCCTCCCCCAGTGTCTGAACCCACCTTCCACCAGTGACTGCACCCACCCCTCACCCAGTGTCTGCACCCACCCTCCACCAGTGTCTGCAACCACCCACCACCAGTGACTGCACCCACCCCTTCCCCGTTGTCTGCACCCACCCGTCCCCCAATGTCTGCAACCACCCCTCCACCAGTGACTGCACACACCCCTCCCCCAGTGTCTGCACCCACCCCTCTCCCCAGTGTCAGCACCCACCCCTCACCCAGTGTCTGCACCCACTCCTCATCCAGTGTCTGCAACCTGCCTCCCCCAGTGTCTGCACCCACCCCTCCCCCAGTGTCTGCACACACCCGCCCCCAGTGCCTGAACCCACCCCTCCCCCAGTGTCTGCACCCACCCCTCACCCAGTGTCTGCACCCACCCTCCACCAGTGTCTGCACCCACCCCTCCCTCAGTGTCTGCACACACCCGCCCCCAGTGTCTGCACACACCGCTGCCCCAGTGCCTGAACCCACCCCTCCCACAGTGTCTGCACCCACCCCTCCCCCAGTGTATGCACCCCCTTCCCCCAGTGTCTGCACCCACCCCTTACCGCAGTGTCTGCACACATCGCTCCCCCAGTGTCTGCACCCACTCCTCATCCAGTGTCTGCAACCTGCCTCCCCCAGTGTCTGCACCCACTCCTCATCCAGTGTCTGCAACCTGCCTCCCCCAGTGTCTGCACCCACCCTTCCCCCATTGTCTGCACCCACCCCTCCCCCAGTGTCTGCACCCACCCTCCCCTAGAGTCTGCACTCACCCCTCCCGCAGTGTCTGCATCCACCTTCCCCCAGTGTTGGCAGCCGACCTTGCCCCAGTGTCTGCACCCAACCCTCCCCCGTGTCTGCAACCACCCCTACCCCAGTGTCTGCAGCCTTCCTCCACCAGTGACTGCACCCACCCCTCCCCCAGTGTCTGCACCCACCCCTCCCGCAGTGTGTGCATCCACCCCTCCCCCAGTCTCTGCACCCACCCCTCCCGCAGTGTTTTCATCCACCCCTCCCCCAGTGTCTGCAACCACCCCTCCCCCAGTGTCTGCACCCACCACTCCCCCACTGTCTGCACCCACCTCTCCCCCAGTGTCTGCAGCCCCTCCTCCAGTGGCTGCACTCCCTTCCCCCAGTGGCTGCACCCACCCCTGCCCAGGTGTCGACACCCACCCCTCCCCAAGTATCTGCACCCATCCCTCCCCCAGTGTCTGCACCCACCGCTCCCCCAGTGTCTGCATCCACCCCTCAGCCAGTGTCTGCACCCACCCTCCACCAGTGTCGACACCCACCCCTCTCCCATTGTCTGCACCCACCCCTCTCCCAATGTCTGCACACACCCACCCCCAGAGTCTGCACTCACCTCTCCCACAGAGTCTGCATCCACCTTCCCCCAGTGTCTGCACCCACTCCTCCCCCATTGTCTGCACCCACTCCTCCCCCAGTGTCTGCAACCACCCCTCCCCCAGTGTCTGCAACCACCCCTCACCCAGTGTCTGCACCCACCCCTCCCCCAGTGTCTTCACCCACCACTTCCCCTAATGTCTGCAGCCCCTCCCTCAGTGTCTGCACCGATCCCTCCCCCAGTGTATGCACCCACCCCTCCACCAGTGTCTGCACTCCCTTCCCCCAGTGTCTGCACCCAAACCTGCCCCAGTGTCGGCACCCACCCCTCCCCCAGTGTCTGCAACCACCCCTCCACCAGTGTCTGCACTCCCTTCCCCCAGTGTCTGCACCCACCCCTCCCCCAGTGTCGGCACCCACCACTGCCCCAGTGTCGGCACCCACCCTCACCCATTGTCTGCATCCACCCCTCCCCCAGTGTCTGCACGTTCCCCTCCCCCAGTGTCTGCACCCACCATCCCCCAGTGTCTGCACCCAACCTCCACCAGTGTCTGTATCCACCCCTCCCCCAGTGTCTGCACCCACCCTCCCCCAGTGTCTGCATCCACCCCTCCCCCAGTGTCTGCACGTACCCTTCCCCCAGTGTCTGCACCCACCCCTCCCCCTGTGTCTGCACCCACCCATCCCCCAGCGTATGCATCCCCTTCCCACAGTGTCTGTACCCCTCTTGCCCCAGTGTCTGCACCCCCTTCCCCCAGTGTCTGCATCCCCTTCCCCAGTGTCTGCACCCACCCCTCCCCCAGTTTCTGCACCATCTCTCCCCAGTGCCTGCAGCCCATTCCCCCAGTGTCTGCACCCACCGCTCCCCCAGTGTCTGCATCCACCCCTCATCCAGTGTCTGCACCCACCCTCCACCAGTGTCGACACCCACCCCTCTCCCATTGTCTGCACCCACCCCTCTCCCAATGTCTGCACACACCCACCCCCAGAGTCTGCACTCACCTCTCCCGCAGAGTCTGCATCCACCTTCCCCCAGTGTCTGCACCCACCCCTGCCCCATTACCTGCACCCACTCCTCCCCCATTGTCTGCACCCACCCCTCCTCCAGTGTCTGCAACCACCCCTCCCCCAGTGTCTGCAACCACCCCTCACCCAGTGTCTGCACCCACCGCTCCCCCAGTGTCTTCACCCACCACTTCCCCTAATGTCTGCAGCCCCTCCCTCAGTGTCTGCACCGACCCCTCCCCCAGTGTATGCACCCACCCCTCCACCAGTGTCTGCACTCCCTTCCCCCAGTGTCTGCACCCAAACCTGCCCCAGTGTCGGCACCCACCCCTCCCCCAGTGTCTGCAACCACCCCTCCACCAGTGTCTACACTCCCTTCCCCCAGTGTCTGCACCCACCCCTCCCCCAGTGTCGGCACCCACCACTGCCCCAGTGTCGGCACCCACCCTCACCCAGTGTCTGCATCCACCCCTCCCCCAGTGTCTGCACGTTCCCCTCCCCCAGTGTCTGCACCCACCATCCCCCAGTGTCTGCACCCAACCTCCATCAGTGTCTGTATCCACCCCTCCCCCAGTGTCTGCACCCACCCTCCCCCAGTGTCTGCATCCACCCCTCCCCCAGTGTCTGCACGTACCCTTCCCCCAGTGTCTGCACCCACCCCTCCCCCTGTGTCTGCACCCACCCATCCCCCAGTGTATGCATCCCCTTCCCACAGTGTCTGTACCCCTCTTGCCCCAGTGTCTGCACCCCCTTCCCCCAGTGTCTGCATCCCCTTCCCCAGTGTCTGCACCCACCCCTCCCCCAGTTTCTGCACCATCTCTCCCCAGTGCCTGCAGCCCATTCCCCCAGTGTCTGCACCCACCCCTCCCCCAGTGTCTTCACCCACCCCTTCCCCTAATGTCTGCAGCCCCTCCCTCAGTGTCTGCACCGACCCCTCCCCCAGTGTATGCACCCACCCCTCCACCAGTTTCTGCACTCCCTTCCCCCAGTGTGTGCACCCAAACCTGCCCCAGTGTCGGCACCCACCCCTCCCCCTGTGTCTGCACCCACCCCTCCCCCAGTGTCGGCACCCACCCCTGCCCCAGTGTCGGCACCCAACCATCCCCCAGTGTCTGCAACCACCCATCACCCAGTGGCTGCACCTACCCCTCCCCCAGTGTCTGCACCCACCCTCCCCCAGTGTCTGCACCCAGCCCTCCCCCAGTGTCTGCACCCACCCTCACCCAGTGTCTGCATCCACCCCTCCCCCAGTGCCTGCACGTACCCCTCCTCCAGTGTCTGCACCCACCACTCCCCGAGTGTCTGCACCCAACCTCCACCAGTGTCTGCATCCACCCCTCCCCCAGTGTCTGCACCCAACCTCCCCCAGTGTCTGCATCCACCCCTCCCCCAGTGTCTGCACGTACCCTTCCCCCAGTGTCTGCACCCACCCCTCCCCCTTTTGTCTGCACCCACCCATCCCCCAGTGTCTGCATCCCCTTCCCACAGTGTCTGTACCCCTCTTGCCCCAGTGTCTGCATCCCCACTTCCCCCAGTTTCTGCGCCGACTCTACTCCAGTGCCTGCATCCACCATTCCACAAGTGTCTGCACCCACCTCCCACTCAGTGTATGCACCCACCACTATCCAATTTCTGCACCCACCCCTCCCCCAGTGTCTGCACCCCACTTCCCCCAGTGTCTGCACCCACCACTCCCTCAGTGGCTACACCCGCCCCGACCCCAGTTTCTGCACCCATCCTTCCCCCAGTGTCTGCACCCACCCCTCCCACAGTGTCTGCACCGACCCTTCCTCCAGTTCTGCACTCACCCCTCCCCCATTGTCTGCTCCCAACCCTCCCCCAGTGTCTGCACCTACCCTCCCCCCAGTGTCTGCAGCCTACCCTCCCCCAGTTTCTGCGCCCACCGCTCCCCCAGTGTCTGCACCCACCCTCCCCCAGTGTCTGCACCCACCGCTCCCATAGTGTCTGCACCCACCCCTCCCCCAGTTTCTGCACCCACCCATCCCCCAGTGTCTGAACCTATCCTTCCCCCAGTGTCTGCATCCACCCACCCCCAGTGTCGGCAGCCGACCTTTTCCCAGTGTCTGCACCCACCCCTTCCCCAGTGTCTGCAGCCACCCCTCCCCCAGTTTCTGTGCCCACCCCTCCCCCAGTGTCTGCACCCACCCCTCCCTCAGTGTCTGCACGCACTCCTCCGCCAGTGTCTGCACCCACACCTGCCGCAGTGTCTGCACCCACCCTCCCCCAGTGTCTGAACCCACCTTCCACCAGTGACTGCACCCACCCCTCACCCAGTGTCTGCACCCACCCTCCACCAGTGTCTGCAACCACCCTCCACCAGTGACTGCACCCACCCCTTCCCCGTTGTCTGCACCCACCCGTCCCCCAATGTCTGCAACCACCCCTCCACCAGTGACTGCACACACCCCTCCCCCAGTGTCTGCACCCACCCCTCTCCCCAGTGTCAGCACCCACCCCTCACCCAGTGTCTGCACCCACTCCTCATCCAGTGTCTGCAACCTGCCTCCCCCAGTGTCTGCACCCACCCCTCCCCCAGTGTCTGCACACACCCGCCCCCAGTGCCTGAACCCACCCCTCCCCCAGTGTCTGCACCCACCCCTCCCCCAGTGTCTGCACCCACCCTCCCCCAGTGTCTGCATCCACCCCTCCCCCAGTGTCTGCACGTACCCTTCCCCCAGTGTCTGCACCCACCCCACCCCCTGTGTCTGCACCCACCCTTCCCCCAGTGTCTGCATCCCCTTCCCCAGTGTCTGCACCCACCCCTCCCCCAGTTTCTGCACCATCTCTCCCCAGTGCCTGCAGCACATTCCCCCAGTGTCTGCACCCACCGCTCCCCCAGTGTCTGCACCCACTCCTCATCCAGTGTCTGCAACCTGCCTCCCCCAGTGTCTGCACCCCTCCTTCCCCCATTGTCTGCACCCACCCCTCCCCCAGTGTCTGCTCCCACCCCTCGCCCAGTGTCTGCACCCACCCTCCACCAGTGTCTGCAACCACCCTCCACCAGTGACTGCACCAACTCCTCATCCAGTGTCTGCAACCTGCCTCCCCCAGTGTCTGCACCCACCCCTCCCTCAGTGTCTGCACACACCGCTGCCCCAGTGCCTGAACCCACCCCTCCCACAGTGTCTGCACCCACCCCTCCCCCAGTGTATGCACCCCCTTCCCCCAGTGTCTGCACCCACCCCTTACCCCAGTGTCTGCACACATCGCTCCCCCAGTGTCTGCACCCACCCCTTACACCAGTGTCTGCACACATCGCTCCCCCAGTGTCTGCACCCACTCCTCATCCAGTGTCTGCAACCTGCCTCCCCCAGTGTCTGCACCCCTCCTTCCCCCATTGTCTGCACCCACCCCTCCCCCAGTGTCTGCTCCCACCCCTCGCCCAGTGTCTGCACCCACCCTCCACCAGTGTCTGCAACCACCCTCCACCAGTGACTGCACCAACTCCTCATCCAGTGTCTGCAACCTGCCTCCCCCAGTGTCTGCACCCACCCCTCCCTCAGTGTCTGCACACACCCGCCCCCAGTGTCTGCACACACCGCTGCCCCAGTGCCTGAACCCACCCCTCCCACAGTGTCTGCACCCACCCCTCCCCCAGTGTATGCACCCCCTTCCCCCAGTGTCTGCACCCACCCCTTACCCCAGTGTCTGCACACATCGCTCCCCCAGTGTCTGCACCCACTCCTCATCCAGTGTCTGCAACCTGCCTCCCCCAGTGTCTGCACCCACTCCTCATCCAGTGTCTGCAACCTGCCTCCCCCAGTGTCTGCACCCACCCTTCCCCCATTGTCTGCACCCACCCCTCCCCCAGTGTCTGCACCCACCCTCCCCTAGAGTCTGCACTCACCCCTCCCGCAGTGTCTGCATCCACCTTCCCCCAGTGTTGGCAGCCGACCTTGCCCCAGTGTCTGCACCCAACCCTCCCCCGTGTCTGCAACCACCCCTACCCCAGTGTCTGCAGCCTTCCTCCACCAGTGACTGCACCCACCCCTCCCCCAGTGTCTGCACCCACCCCTCCCGCAGAGTGTGCATCCACCCCTCCCCCAGTCTCTGCACCCACCCCTCCCGCAGTGTTTTCATCCACCCCTCCCCCAGTGTCTGCACCCACCCCTCCCCCAGTGTCTGCACCCACCACTCCCCCACTGTCTGCACCCACCTCTCCCCCAGTGTCTGCAGCCCCTCCTCCAGTGGCTGCACTCCCTTCCCCCAGTGGCTGCACCCACCCCTGCCCAGGTGTCGACACCCACCCCTCCCCAAGTATCTGCACCCATCCCTCCCCCAGTGTCTGCACCCACCGCTCCCCCAGTGTCTGCATCCACCCCTCAGCCAGTGTCTGCACCCACCCTCCACCAGTGTCGACACCCACCCCTCTCCCATTGTCTGCACCCACCCCTCTCCCAATGTCTGCACACACCCACCCCCAGAGTCTGCACTCACCTCTCCCGCAGAGTCTGCATCCACCTTCCCCCAGTGTCTGCACCCACTCCTCCCCCATTGTCTGCACCCACTCCTCCCCCAGTGTCTGCAACCACCCCTCCCCCAGTGTCTGCAACCACCCCTCACCCAGTGTTTGCACCCACCCCTCCCCCAGTGTCTTCACCCACCACTTCCCCTAATGTCTGCAGCCCCTCCCTCAGTGTCTGCACCGATCCCTCCCCCAGTGTATGCACCCACCCCTCCACCAGTGTCTGCACTCCCTTCCCCCAGTGTCTGCACCCAAACCTGCCCCAGTGTCGGCACCCACCCCTCCCCCAGTGTCTGCAACCACCCCTCCACCAGTGTCTGCACTCCCTTCCCCCAGTGTCTGCACCCACCCCTCCCCCAGTGTCGGCACCCACCACTGCCCCAGTGTCGGCACCCACCCTCACCCATTGTCTGCATCCACCCCTCCCCCAGTGTCTGCACGTTCCCCTCCCCCAGTGTCTGCACCCACCATCCCCCAGTGTCTGCACCCAACCTCCACCAGTGTCTGTATCCACCCCTCCCCCAGTGTCTGCACCCACCCTCCCCCAGTGTCTGCATCCACCCCTCCCCCAGTGTCTGCACGTACCCTTCCCCCAGTGTCTGCACCCACCCCTCCCCCTGTGTCTGCACCCACCCATCCCCCAGTGTATGCATCCCCTTCCCACAGTGTCTGTACCCCTCTTGCCCCAGTGTCTGCACCCCCTTCCCCCAGTGTCTGCATCCCCTTCCCCAGTGTCTGCACCCACCCCTCCCCCAGTTTCTGCACCATCTCTCCCCAGTGCCTGCAGCCCATTCCCCCAGTGTCTGCACCCACCCCTCCCCCAGTGTCTTCACCCACCCCTTCCCCTAATGTCTGCAGCCCCTCCCTCATGGTCTGCACCGACCCCTCCCCCGTGTATGCACCCACCCCTCCACCAGTTTCTGCACTCCCTTCCCCCAGTGTGTGCACCCAAACCTGCCCCAGTGTCGGCACCCACCCCTCCCCCAGTGTCTACACCCACCCCTCCCCCAGTGTCGGCACCCACCCCTGCCCCAGTGTCGGCACCCAACCACCCCCCAGTGTCTGCAACCACCCATCACCCAGTGGCTGCACCTATCCCTCCCCCAGTGTCTGCACCCACCCTCATCCCAGTGTCTGCATCCACCCCTCCACCAGTGCCTGCACGTAACCCTCCCCCAGTGTCTCCACCCACCACTCCCCCAGTGTCTGCATCCACCCTTCCCCCAGTGTCTGCACCCACCCCACCCCCTGTGTCTGCACCCACCCTTCCCCCAGTGTCTGCATCCCCTTCCCCAGTGTCTGCACCCACCCCTCCCCCAGTTTCTGCACCATCTCTCCCCAGTGCCTGCAGCACATTCCCCCAGTGTCTGCACCCACCGCTCCCCCAGTGTCTGCACCCACTCCTCATCCAGTGTCTGCAACCTGCCTCCCCCAGTGTCTGCACCCCTCCTTCCCCCATTGTCTGCACCCACCCCTCCCCCAGTGTCTGCTCCCACCCCTCGCCCAGTGTCTGCACCCACCCCTCCCCCAGTGTCTGCACACACCCGCCCCCAGTTTCTGCACACACCCATCCCCCAGTGCCTGAACCCACCCCTCCCCCAGTGTCTGCATCCACCCCTCCTGCAGTGTCGGCAGCCGACCCTCCCGCAGTGTCTGCACCCACCCCTCCTGCAGTGTCTGCACCGACCCCTCCCCCAGTGTGTGCACCCACACCTCCACCAGTGTCTGCACCCAACCCTCCCCCAGTTTCTGCACACACCCCTCCCCCAGTGTCTGAACCCACCCCTCCCCCAGTGTCTGCACAACTTCCCCCAGTGCCTGCACCCTCCCCTCCCCCAGTTTCTGCACCCACCTTCCCCTCGTGTCTGCACCCACCCCTCCCCGGTGTCTGCACGCCCCCTTCCCCCAGTGTCTGCATCCCCACTTCCCCCAGTTTCTGCGCCGACTCTACTCCAGTGCCTGCATCCACCATTCCCCCAGTGTCTGCACCCACCTCTCACTCAGTGTATGCACCCCACTTCCACAAGTGTCTGCACCCACCACTCCCTCAGTGGCTACACCTGCCCCGACCCCAGTTTCTGCACCCATCCTTCCCCCAGTGTCTGCACCCACCCCTCCCACAGTGTCTGCACCGACCCTTCCTCCAGTTCTGCACTCACCCCTCCCCCTGTGTCTGCTCCCAACCCTCCCCCAGTGTCTGCACCCACCCTCCCCCCAGTGTCTGTAGCCTACCCTCCCCCAGTTTCTGCACCCACCACTCCCCCAGTGTCTGCACCCACCCTCCCCCAGTGTCTGCACCCACCGCTCCCATAGTGTCTGCACCCACCCCTCCCCCAGTTTCTGCACCCACCCATCCCCCAGTGTCTGAACCTATCCTTCCCCCAGTGTCTGCATCCACCCACCCCCAGTGTCGGCAGCTGACCTTTTCCCAGTGTCTGCACCCACCCCTTCCCCAGTGTCTGCAGCCACCCCTCCCCCAGTTTCTGTGCCCACCACTCCCCCAGTGTCTGCACCCACCCCTCCCTCAGTGTCTGCATGCACTCCTCCGCCAGTGTCTGCACCCACACCTGTCGCAGTGTCTGCACTCACCCTCCCCCAGTGTCTGAACCCACCCCTCACCCAGTGTCTGCACGCACCCTCCACCAGTGTCTGCAACCACACTCCATAAGTGACTGCACCCACCCCTCCCCCGGTGTCTGCACCCACCCCTCCCCCAGTGTCTGCAACCACCCCTCCACCAGTGACTGCACACACCCCTCCCCCAGTGTCTGCACCCACCCCTCTCCCCAGTGTCAGCACCCACCCCTCACCCAGTGTCTGCACCCACTCCTCATCCAGTGTCTGCAACCTGCCTCCCCCAGTGTCTGCACCCACCCCTCCCCCAGTGTCTGCACACACCCGCCCCCAGTGTCTGCACACACCGCTGCCCCAGTGCCTGAACCCACCCCGCCCCCAGTGTCTGCACCCACCCCTCCCCCAGTGTCTGCACACACCCGCCCCCAGTGTCTGCACACACCGCTGCACCAGTGCCTGAACCCACCCCTCCCCCAGTGTCTGCACCCACCCCTCCCCCAGTGTGTGCACCCCCTTCCCCCAGTGTCTGCACCCACCCCTTACCCCAGTGTCTGCACACATCGCTCCCCCAGTGTCTGCACCCACTCCTCATCCAGTGTCTGCAACCTGCCTCCCCCAGTGTCTGCACCCACCCTTCCCCCATTATCTGCACCCACCCCTCCCCCAGTGTCTGCACCCACCCTCCCCTAGAGTCTGCACTCACCCCTCCCCCGTGTCTGCATCCACCTTCCCCCAGTGTTGGCAGCCGACCTTGCCCCAGTGTCTGCACCCAACCCTCCCCCGTGTCTGCAACCACCCCTACCCCAGTGTCTGCAGCCTTCCTCCACCAGTGACTGCATCCACCCCTCCCCCAGTCTCTGCACCCACCCCTCCTGCAGTGTTTGCATCCACCACTCCCCCAGTTTCAGCACCCAACCATCCCACCGTTTCTGCACCCACCCCTCCCCCAGTGTCTGCAACCACCCCTCTCCCAGTGTCTGCACCCACCACTCCCCCACTGTCTGCACCCACCTCTCCCCCAGTGTCTGCAGCCCCTCCTCCAGTGGCTGCACTCCCTTCCCCCAGTGGCTGCACCCACCCCTGCCCCAGTGTCGGCACCCACCCGTGCCCAGGTGTCGACACCCACCCCTCCCCAAGTGTCTGCACCCATCCCTCCCCCAGTGTCTGCACCCACCGCTCCCCCAGTGTTGGCAGCCGACCTTGCCCCAGTGCCTGCACCCAACCCTCCCCCGTGTCTACAACCACCCCTACCCCAGTGTCTGCAGCCTTCCTCCACCAGTGACTGCACCCACCCCTCCCCCAGTGTCTGCACTCCCTTCCCCCAGTGTCTGCAGCCGCCCCTCCCCCAGTGTCGGCACCCACCACTGCCCCAGTGTCTGCATCCACCCCTCCCCCAGTGTCTGCACGTTCCCCTCCCCCAGTGCCTGCACCCACCATCCCCCAGTGTCTGCACCCAACCTCCACCAGTGTCTGTATCCACCATCCCCCAGTGTCTGCACCCAACCTCCACCAGTGTCTGTATCCACCCCTCCCCCAGTGCCTGCACCCACCCTCCCCCAGTGTCTGCATCCACCCCTCCCCCAGTGTCTGCACGTACCCTTCCCCCAGTGTCTGCACCCACCCCTCCCCCTGTGTCTGCACCCACCCCTTCCCCTAATGTCTGCAGCCCCTCCCTCAGTGTCTGCACCGACCCCTCCCCCAGTGTATGCACCCACCCCTCCACCAGTTTCTGCACTCCCTTCCCCCAGTGTGTGCACCAAAACCTGCCCCAGTGTCGGCACCCACCCCTCCCCCAGTGTCTGCACCCACCACTCCCCCAGTGTCGGCACCCACCCCTGCCCCAGTGTCGGCACCCAACCATCCCCCAGTGTTTGCAACCACCCATCTCCCAGTGGCTGCACCTACTCCTCCCCCAGTGTCTGCACCCACCCTCCCCCAGTGTCTGCACCCAGCCCTCCCCCAGTGTCTGCACCCACCCTCACCCAGTGTCTGCATCCACCCCTCCCCCAGTGCCTGCACATACCCCTCCCCCAGTGTCTGCACCCACCACTCCCCCAGTGTCTGCACCCAACCTCCACCAGTGTCTGCATCCACCCCTCCCCCAGTGTCTGCACCCACCCTCCCCCAGTGTCTGCATCCACCCCTCCCCCAGTGTCTGCACGTACCCTTCCCCCAGTGTCTGCACCCACCCCTCCCCCTGTGTCTGCACCCACCCATCCCCCAGTGTCTGCATTCCATTCCCACAGTGTCTGTACCCCTCTTGCCCCAGTGTCTGCATCCCCACTTCCCCCAGTTTCTGCGCCGACTCTACTCCAGTGCCTGCATCCACCATTCCCCCAGTGTCAGCACCCACCCCTCACCCAGTGTCTGCACCCACTCCTCCCCCAGTTTCTGCACCCACCCATCCCCCAGTGTCTGCACCCCACTTCCCCCAGTGTCTGCACCCACCACTCCCTCAGTGGCTACACCCGCCCCGACCCCAGTTTCTGCACCCATCCTTCCCCCAGTGTCTGCACCCACCCCTCCCACAGTGTCTGCACCGACCCTTCCTCCAGTTCTGCACTCACCCCTCCCCCATTGTCTGCTCCCAAACCTCCCCCAGTGTCTGCACCTACCCTCCCCACAGTGTCTGCAGCCTAACCTCCCCCAGTTTCTGCACCCACCGCTCCCCCAGTGTCTGCACCCACCCTACCCCAGTGTCTGCACCCACCGCTCCCATAGTGTCTGCACCCACCCCTCCCCCAGTTTCTGCACCCACCCATCCCCCAGTGTCTGAACCTATCCTTCCCCCAGTGTCTGCATCCACCCACCCCCAGTGTCGGCAGCCGAACCTCCCGCAGTGTCTGCACCCACCCCTCCCCCAGTGTCTGCACCCACCCCTCCCCCAGTGTCTGCACCCCTTCCCCCAGTGCCTGCACCCTCCCCTCCCCCAGTTTCTGCACCCACCTTCCCCTCGTGTCTGCACCCACCCCTTCCCCAGTGTCTGCAGCCACCCCTCCCCCAGTTTCTGTGCCCACCCCTCCCCCAGTGTCTGCACCCATCCCTCCCTCAGTGTCTGCACGCACTCCTCCGCCAGTGTCTGCACCCACACCTGCCGCAGTGTCTGCACCCACCCTCCCCCAGTGTCTGAACCCACCTTCCACCAGTGACTGCACCCACCCCTCACCCAGTGTCTGCACCCACCCTCCACCAGTGTCTGCAACCACCCTCCACCAGTGACTGCACCCACCCCTCCCCCGGTGTCTGCACCCACCCGTCCCCCAATGTCTGCAACCACCCCTCCACCAGTGACTGCACACACCCCTCCCCCAGTGTCTGCACCCACCCCTCTCCCCAGTGTCAGCACCCACCCCTCACCCAGTGTCTGCACCCACTCCTCATCCAGTGTCTGCAACCTGCCTCCCCCAGTGTCTGCACCCACCCCTCCCCCAGTGTCTGCACACACTCGTCCCCAGTGTCTGCACACACCGCTGCCCCAGTGCCTGAACCCACCCCTCCCCCAGTGTCTGCACCCACCCCTCCCCCAGTGTATGCACCCCCTTCCCCCAGTGTCTGCACCCACCCCTTACCGCAGTGTCTGCACACATCGCTCCCCCAGTGTCTGCACCCACTCCTCATCCAGTGTCTGCAACCTGCCTCCCCCAGTGTCTGCACCCACCCTTCCCCCATTGTCTGCACCCACCCCTCCCCCAGTGTCTGCACCCACCCTCCCCTAGAGTCTGCACTCACCCCTCCCGCAGTGTCTGCATCCACCTTCCCCCAGTGTTGGCAGCCGACCTTGCCCCAGTGTCTGCACCCAACCCTCCCCCGTGTCTGCAACCACCCCTACCCCAGTGTCTGCAGCCTTCCTCCACCAGTGACTGCACCCACCCCTCCCCCAGTGTCTGCACCCACCCCTCCCGCAGTGTGTGCATCCACCCCTCCCCCAGTCTCTGCACCCACCCCTCCCGCAGTGTTTTCATCCACCACTCCCCCAGTTTCAGCACCCAACCCTCCCACCGTTTCTGCACCCACCCCTCCCCCAGTGTCTGCAACCACCCCTCCCCCAGTGTCTGCACCCACCACTCCCCCACTGTCTGCACCCACCTCTCCCCCAGTGTCTGCAGCCCCTCCTCCAGTGGCTGCACTCCCTCCCCTCAGTGGCTGCACCCACCCCTCCCCCACTGTCTGCACGTACCCTTCCCCCAGTGTCTGCACCCACACCTCCCCCTGTGTCTGCACCCACCCATCCCCCAGTGTCTGCATCCCCTTCCCACAGTGTCTGTACCCCTCTTGCCCCAGTGTCTGCATTCCCACTTCCCCCAGTTTCTGCGCCGACTCTACTCCAGTGCCTGCATCCACCATTCCACCAGTGTCTGCACCCACCTCCCACTCAGTGTATGCACCCACCACTCCCTCAGTGGCTACACCCGCCCCGACCCCAGTTTCTGCACTCACCCAACCCCTGAGTCTGCACTCACCCCTCCCGCAGAGTCTGCATCCACCTTCCTCCAGTGTCTGCACCCACCCCTCCCCCATTATCTGCACCCACTCCTCCACCAGTGTCTGCACCCACCCCTCCCCCAGTATCTGCAACCTACCCTCCCCCAGTGTATGCAACCACCCCTCACCCAGTGTCTGCACCCACCCCTCCCCCATTGTCTGCAACCTACCCTCCCCCAGTGTCTGCAACCACCCCTCACCCAGTGTCTGCACCCACCCCTCCCCCAGTGTCTTCACCCACCCCTTCCCCTAATGTCTGCAGCCCCTCCCTCAATGTCTGCACCCACCCCTCCCCCAGTGTCCACAACCACCCCTCCACCAGTGTCTGCACTCCCTTCCCCCAGTGTCTGCACCCACCCCTCCCCCAGTGTCGGCACCCACCCCTCCCCCAGTGTCTGCAACCACCCTTCCCCCAGTGTCCGCACCCACCCCTTCCCCCAGTGTCTGCAACCACCCTTCCCCCAGTGTCCGCACCCACCCTTCCCCCAGTGTCCGCACCCACCCCTGCCCCAGTGTCGGCACCCAACCCTCCCCCAGTGTCTGCAACCACCCATCACCCAGTGGCTGCACCCACCCTCCACCAGTGACTGCACCCGCACCCTCCCACAGTGTCTACACCCATCCCTCCCCACTGTCTGCACCCACCACTCCCCGGTGTCTGCACCCCGCCTTCCCCCAGTGTCTGCATCCCCACTTCCCCCAGTTTCTGCGCCGACTCTACTCCAGTGCCTGCACCCACCATTCCCCCAGTGTCTGCACCCACCTCTCACTCAGTGTCTGCACCCAGCCTCAACCAGGGTCTGCATCCCCCCTTGTTCCAGTGTCTGCACCGGACTCTTTCCCTGTGTCTGCTCCCAACCCTCCCCCAGTGTCTGCACCCACCCTTCCCCCAGTGTCTGCACCCTCCCCGCCCCCAGTTTCTGCACCCACCGCTCCCCCAGTGTCTGCACCCACCCTCCCCCAGTGTCTGCATCCACCGCTCCCCTCGTGTCTGCACGCACCCCTCCCCCAGTTTCTGCACGTACCCTTCCCACAGTGTCTGCACCCACCCCTCCCCCTGTGTCTGCACCCACCCATCCCCAAGTGTCTGCATCCCCTTCCCACAGTGTCTGTACCCCTCTTCCCCCAGTGTCTGCACCCGCTTCCCCCAGTGTCTGCATCCCCTTCCCCAGTGTCTGCACCCACCCCTCCCCCAGTTTCTGCACCATCTCTCCCCAGTGCCTGCAGCCCATTCCCCCAGTGTCTGCACCCACCGCTCCCCCAGTGTCTGCACCCAATCCTCATCCAGTGTCTGCAATCTGCCTCCCCCAGTGTCTGCACCCATCCTTCCCCCATTGTCTGCACCCACCCCTCCCCCAGTGTCTGCACCCACCCTCCCCTAGAGTCTGCACTCACTCCTCCCGCAGTGTCTGCATCCACCCCTACCCCAGTGTCTGCACCCACCCCTCCCCCAGTGTCTGCACTCACCCCTCCCGCAGTGTGTGCATCCACCCCTCCCCCAGTCTCTGTACCCACACCCATCTCCAGTGTCTGCACCCACCCCTCCCCCGGTGTCTGCACCCACCCCTCCCCCAGTGTCTGCACCCACCCCTGCCCCAGTGTCGGTACCCACCCATGCCCAGGTGTCGGCACCCACCCCTCCCCAAGTGTCTGCACCCATCCCTCCCCCAGTGTCTGCACCCACCGCTCCTCCAGTGTCTGCATCCACCCCTCATCCAGTGTCTGCACCCACATTCCACCAGTGTCTACACCCACGCCTTTCCCTTTGTCTGCACCCACCCCTCCCCCAGTGTCTGCACCCACTCCTCATCCAGTGTCTGCAACCTGCCTCCCCCAGTGTCCGCACACATCCTTCCCCCATTGTCTGCACCCACCCGTCCCCCAGTGTCTGCACCCGCCCTCCCCTAGAGTCTGCACTCACCCCTCCCGCAGTGTCTGCACCCACCCCTCACCCAGTGTCTGCACCCACCCTCCACCAGTGACTGCACCCACCCAACCCCAGTGTCTGCACTCACCCCTCCCGCAGTGTGTGCATCCACCACTCCCCCAGTTTCAGCACCCAACCCTCCCACAGTTTCTGCACCCACCCCTCCCCCAGTGTCTGCAACCACCCCTCACCCAGTGTCTGCTCACACCCTTCCTCATTGTCGGCACCCACACCCATCTCCAGAGTCTGCACCCACCTCTCCCCCAGGGTGTGCACCCACCAGTCCCCCAGTATCTGCACCCACCACTCCCCCAGTTTCTGCAGCCCCTCCCCCAGTGGCTGCACTCCCTTCCCCCAGTGTCTGCACCCACCCCTGCCCCAGTGTCGGTACCCACCCATGCCCAGGTGTCGGCACCCACCCCTCCCCAAGTGTCTGCACCCATCCCTCCCCCAGTGTCTGCACCCACCGCTCCTCCAGTGTCTGCATCCACCCCTCATCCAGTGTCTGCACCCACCCTCCACCAGTGTCTACACCCACGCCTTTCCCTTTGTCTGCACCCACCTTCCCCCAGTGTCTGCACCTACCCCTCCCCCATTGTCTGCACCCACTCCTCCCCCAGTGTCTGCACCCACCCTCCCCTAGAATCTGCACTCACCCCTCCCGCAGTGTCTGCATCCACCTTCCACCAGTGTTGGCAGCCGACCATGCCCTAGTGTCTGCACCCAACCCTCCCCCAGTGTCTGCAACCACCCCTACCCCAGTGTCTGCACCCACCCCTCACCCAGTGTCTGCACCCACCCTCCACCAGTGACTGCACCCACCCCTCCCCTAGTGTCTGCACTCACCCCTCCCGCAGTGTGTGCATCCACCCCTCCCCCAGTCTCTGCACCCACCCCTCCCCCAGTGTCTGCATCCACCACTCCCCCAGTTTCAGCACCCAACCCTCCCACAGTTTCTGCACCCACCCTCCCCCAGTGTCTGCAACCACCCCTCCCCCAGTGTCTGCATCCACCCCTCATCCAGTGTCTGCACCCACCCTCCACCAGTGTCTACACCCACCCCTTTCCCATTGTCTGCACGCACCCCTCCCCCAGAGTCTGCATCCACCTTCCCCCAGTGTCTGCACCGACCCCTCCCCCATTATCTGCACCCACTCCTCCCCCAGTGTCTGCACCAACTCCTCCCCCAGCGTCTGCAACCACCCCACCCCCAGTGTCTGCAACCACCCCTCACCCAGTGTCTGCACCCACTCCTCATCCAGTGTCTGCAACCACCCCTCCCCCAGTGTCAGCACCCATCCCTCCCCAAGTGTCTGCACCCACCACTCCCCCAGTTTCTGCAGCCCCTCCCCCAGTGTCTACACCCACCCCTTTCCCATTGTCTGCACCCACCCCTCCCCCAGTGTCTGCACCCACCCAACCCCTGAGTCTGCACTCACCCCTCCCGCAGAGTCTGCATCCACCTTCCTCCAGTGTCTGCACCCACCCCTCCCCCATTATCTGCACCCACTCCTCCACCAGTGTCTGCACCCACCCCTCCCCCAGTATCTGCAACCTACCCCTTCCCCTAATGTCTGCAGCCCCTCCCTCAGTGTCTGCACCCACCCCTCCCCCAGTGTCCGCAACCACCCCTCCACCAGTGTCTGCACTCCCTTCCCCCAGTGTCTGCACCCACCCCTCCCCCAGTGTCGGCACCCACCCCTCCCCCAGTGTCTGCAACCACCCTTCCCCCAGTGTCTGCACCCACCCCTTCCCCCAGTGTCTGCAACCACCCTTCCCCCAGTGTCCGCACCCACCCTTCCCCCAGTGTCCGCACCCACCCCTGCCCAAGTGTCGGCACCCAACCCTCCCCCAGTGTCTGCAACCACCCATCACCCAGTGGCTGCACCCACCCACCACCAGTGACTGCACCCGCACCCTCCCACAGTGTCTACACCCATCCCTCCCCACTGTCTGCACCCACCACTCCCCGGTGTCTGCACCCCCCTTCCCCCAGTATCTGCACCCACCTCTCACTCAGTGTCTGCACCCACCTCTCACTCAGTGTCTGCACCCACCGCTCCCCCAGTGTCTGCACCCACCCCTCCCCCAGTGTCTGCACCCCCCTTCCCCCAGTATCTGCACCCACCACTCCCCCAGTTTCTGCAGCCCCTCCCCCAGTGGCTGCACTCCCTTCCCCCAGTGTCTGCACCCACCCCTCCCCCAGTGCCTGCACCCACCGCTCCTCCAGTGTCTGCATCCACCCCTCATCCAGTGTCTGCACCCACCCTCCACCAGTGTCTACACCCACGCCTTTCCCTTTGTCTGCACCCACCCCTCCCCCAGTGTCTGCACCCACTCCTCATCCAGTGTCTGCAACCTGCCTCCCCCAGTGTCCGCACACATCCTTCCCCCATTGTCTGCACCCACTCCTCCCCCAGTGTCTGCACCCCCCTTCCCCCAGTATCTGCACCCACCACTCCCCCAGTTTCTGCAGCCCCTCCCCCAGTGGCTGCACTCCCTTCCCCCAGTGTCTGCACCCACCCCTGCCCCAGTGTCGGTACCCACCCCTGCCCAGGTGTCGGCACCCACCCCTCCCCAAGTGTCTGCACCCATCCCTCCCCCAGTGTCTGCACCCACCGCTCCTCCAGTGTCTGCATCCACCCCTCATCCAGTGTCTGCACCCACCCTCCACCAGTGTCTACACCCACGCCTTTCCCTTTGTCTGCACCCACCTTCCCCCAGTGTCTGCACCTACCCCTCCCCCATTGTCTGCACCCACTCCTCCCCCAGTGTCTGCACCCACCCTCCCCTAGAATCTGCACTCACCCCTCCCGCTGTGTCTGCATCCACCTTCCACCAGTGTTGGCAGCCGACCATGCCCTAGTGTCTGCACCCAACCCTCCCCCAGTGTCTGCAACCACCCCTACCCCAGTGTCTGCACCCACCCCTCACCCAGTGTCTGCACCCACCCTCCACCAGTGACTGCACCCACCCCTCCCCCAGTGTCTGCACTCACCCCTCCCGCAGTGTGTGCATCCACCCCTCCCCCAGTCTCTGCACCCACCCCTCCCCCAGTGTCCGCACCCACCCCTGCCCAAGTGTCGGCACCCAACCCTCCCCCAGTGTCTGCAACCACCCATCACCCAGTGGCTGCACCCACCCACCACCAGTGACTGCACCCGCACCCTCCCACAGTGTCTACACCCATCCCTCCCCACTGTCTGCACCCACCACTCCCCGGTGTCTGCACCCCGCCTTCCCCCAGTGTCTGCATCCCCACTTCCCCCAGTTTCTGCGCCGACTCTACTCCAGTGCCTGCACCCACCATTCCCCCAGTGTCTGCACCCACCTCTCACTCAGTGTCTGCACCCAGCCTCAACCAGGGTCTGCATCCCCCCTTGTTCCAGTGTCTGCACCGGACTCTTTCCCTGTGTCTGCTCCCAACCCTCCCCCAGTGTCTGCACCCACCCTTCCCCCAGTGTCTGCACCCTCCCCGCCCCCAGTTTCTGCACCCACCGCTCCCCCAGTGTCTGCACCCACCCTCCCCCAGTGTCTGCATCCACCGCTCCCCTAGTGTCTGCACCCACCCCTCCCCCAGTTTCTGCACGTACCCTTCCCACAGTGTCTGCACCCACCCCTCCCCCTGTGTCTGCACCCACCCATCCCCAAGTGTCTGCATCCCCTTCCCACAGTGTCTGTACCCCTCTTCCCCCAGTGTCTGCACCCGCTTCCCCCAGTGTCTGCATCCCCTTCCCCAGTGTCTGCACCCACCCCTCCCCCAGTTTCTGCACCATCTCTCCCCAGTGCCTGCAGCCCATTCCCCCAGTGTCTGCACCCACCGCTCCCCCAGTGTCTGCACCCAATCCTCATCCAGTGTCTGCAATCTGCCTCCCCCAGTGTCTGCACCCATCCTTCCCCCATTGTCTGCACCCACCCCTCCCCCAGTGTCTGCACCCACCCTCCCCTAGAGTCTGCACTCACCCCTCCCGCAGTGTCTGCATCCACCCCTACCCCAGTGTCTGCACCCACCCCTCCCCCAGTGTCTGCACTCACCCCTCCCGCAGTGTGTGCATCCACCCCTCCCCCAGTCTCTGTACCCACACCCATCTCCAGTGTCTGCACCCACCCCTCCCCCGGTGTCTGCACCCACCCCTCCCCCAGTGTCTGCACCCACCCCTGCCCCAGTGTCGGTACCCACCCATGCCCAGGTGTCGGCACCCACCCCTCCCCAAGTGTCTGCACCCATCCCTCCCCCAGTGTCTGCACCCACCGCTCCTCCAGTGTCTGCATCCACCCCTCATCCAGTGTCTGCACCCACATTCCACCAGTGTCTACACCCACGCCTTTCCCTTTGTCTGCACCCACCCCTCCCCCAGTGTCTGCACCCACTCCTCATCCAGTGTCTGCAACCTGCCTCCCCCAGTGTCCGCACACATCCTTCTCCCATTGTCTGCACCCACCCGTCCCCCAGTGTCTGCACCCGCCCTCCCCTAGAGTCTGCACTCACCCCTCCCGCAGTGTCTGCACCCACCCCTCACCCAGTGTCTGCACCCACCCTCCACCAGTGACTGCACCCACCCAACCCCAGTGTCTGCACTCACCCCTCCCGCAGTGTGTGCATCCACCACTCCCCCAGTTTCAGCACCCAACCCTCCCACAGTTTCTGCACCCACCCCTCCCCCAGTGTCTGCAACCACCCCTCACCCAGTGTCTGCTCACACCCTTCCTCATTGTCGGCACCCACACCCATCTCCAGAGTCTGCACCCACCTCTCCCCCAGGGTGTGCACCCACCAGTCCCCCAGTATCTGCACCCACCACTCCCCCAGTTTCTGCAGCCCCTCCCCCAGTGGCTGCACTCCCTTCCCCAAGTGTCTGCACCCACCCCTGCCCCAGTGTCGGTACCCACCCATGCCCAGGTGTCGGCACCCACCCCTCCCCAAGTGTCTGCACCCATCCCTCCCCCAGTGTCTGCACCCACCGCTCCTCCAGTGTCTGCATCCACCCCTCATCCAGTGTCTGCACCCACCCTCCACCAGTGTCTACACCCACGCCTTTCCCTTTGTCTGCACCCACCTTCCCCCAGTGTCTGCACCTACCCCTCCCCCATTGTCTGCACCCACTCCTCCCCCAGTGTCTGCACCCACCCTCCCCTAGAATCTGCACTCACCCCTCCCGCTGTGTCTGCATCCACCTTCCACCAGTGTTGGCAGCCGACCATGCCCTAGTGTCTGCACCCAACCCTCCCCCAGTGTCTGCAACCACCCCTACCCCAGTGTCTGCACCCACCCCTCACCCAGTGTCTGCACCCACCCTCCACCAGTGACTGCACCCACCCCTCCCCCAGTGTCTGCACTCACCCCTCCCGCAGTGTGTGCATCCACCCCTCCCCCAGTCTCTGCACCCACCCCTCCCCCAGTGTCTGCATCCACCACTCCCCCAGTTTCAGCACCCAACCCTCCCACAGTTTCTGCACCCACCCCTCCCCCAATGTCTGCAACCACCGCTCCCCCAGTGTCTGCATCCACCCCTCATCCAGTGTCTGCACCCACCCTCCACCAGTGTCTACACCCACCCCTTTCCCATTGTCTGCACGCACCCCTCCCCCAGAGTCTGCATCCACCTTCCCCCAGTGTCTGCACCGACCCCTCCCCCATTATCTGCACCCACTCCTCCCCCAGTGTCTGCACCAACTCCTCCCCCAGTGTCTGCAACCACCCCACCCCCAGTGTCTGCAACCACCCCTCACCCAGTGTCTGCACCCACTCCTCATCCAGTGTCTGCAACCACCCCTACCCCAGTGTCTGCACCCAACCGTCCCCCAGTGTCTGCAACCACCCCTACCCCAGTGTCTGCACCCACCCCTCACCCAGTATCTGCACCCACCCTCCACCAGTGACTGCACCCACCCCTCCCCCAGTGTCAGCACCCATCCCTCCCCAAGTGTCTGCACCCACCACTCCCCCAGTTTCTGCAGCCCCTCCCCCAGTGTCTACACCCACCCCTTTCCCATTGTCTGCACCCACCCCTCCCCCAGTGTCTGCACCCACCCAACCCCTGAGTCTGCACTCACCCCTCCCGCAGAGTCTGCATCCACCTTCCTCCAGTGTCTGCACCCACCCCTCCCCCATTATCTGCACCCACTCCTCCACCAGTGTCTGCACCCACCCCTCCCCCAGTATCTGCAACCTACCCTCCCCCAGTGTCTGTAACCACCCCTCACCCAGTGTCTGCACCCACCCCTCCCCCAGTGTCTTCACCCACCCCTTCCCCTAATGTCTGCAGCCCCTCCCTCAGTGTCTGCACCCACCCCTCCCCCAGTGTCCGCAACCACCCCTCAACCAGTGTCTGCACTCCCTTCCCCCAGTGTCTGCACCCACCCCTCCCCCAGTGTCGGCACCCACCCCTCCCCCAGTGTCTGCAACCACCCTTCCCCCAGTGTCCGCACCCACCCCTTCCCCCAGTGTCTGCAACCACCCTTCCCCCAGTGTCCGCACCCACCCTTCCCCCAGTGTCCGCACCCACCCCTGCCCCAGTGTCGGCACCCAACCCTCCCCCAGTGTCTGCAACCACCCACCACCCAGTGACTGCACCCGCACCCTCCCACAGTGTCTACACCCATCCCTCCCCACTGTCTGCACCCACCACTCCCCGGTGTCTGCACCCCGCCTTCCCCCAGTGTCTGCATCCCCACTTCCCCCAGTTTCTGCGCCGACTCTACTCCAGTGCCTGCACCCACCATTCCCCCAGTGTCTGCACCCACCTCTCACTCAGTGTCTGCACCCACCCTCAACCAGGGTCTGCATCCCCCCTTGTTCCAGTGTCTGCACCGGACTCTTTCCCTGTGTCTGCTCCCAACCCTCCCCCAGTGTCTGCACCCACCCTTCCCCCAGTGTCTGCACCCTCCCCGCCCCCAGTTTCTGCACCCACCGCTCCCCCAGTGTCTGCACCCACCCTCCCCCAGTGTCTGCATCCACCGCTCCCCTAGTGTCTGCACCCACCCCTCCCCCAGTGTCTGCATCCACCGCTCCCCTAGTGTCTGCACCCACCCCTCCCCCAGTTTCTGCACGTACCCTTCCCCCAGTGTCTGCACCCACCCCCCCCCCTGTGTCTGCACCCACCCATCCCCAAGTGTCTGCATCCCCTTCCCACAGTGTCTGTACCCTCTTCCCCCAGTGTCTGCACCCGTTTCCCCCAGTGTCTGCATCCCCTTCCCCAGTGTCTGCACCCACCCCTCCCCCAGTTTCTGCACCATCTCTCCCCAGTGCCTGCAGCCCATTCCCCCAGTGTCTGCACCCACCGCTCCCCCAGTGTCTGCACCCACTCCTCATCCAGTGTCTGCAACCTGCCTCCCCCAGTGTCTGCACCCATCCTTCCCCCATTGTCTGCACCCACCCTCCCCTAGAGTCTGCACTCACCCCTCCCGCAGTGTCTGCATCCACCCTCCCCTAGAGTCTGCACTCACCCCTCCCGCAGTGTCTGCATCCACCCCTACCCCAGTGTCTGCACCCACCCTCCCCCATTGTCTGCACCCACCCCTCCCCCAGTGTCTGCACCCACCCTCCCCTAGAGTCTGCACTCACCCCTCCCGCAGTGTCTGCATCCACCCCTACCCCATTGTCTGCACCCACCCCTCCCCCAGTGTCTGCACCCACCCCTCCCCCGGTGTCTGCACCCACCCCTCCCCCAGTGTCTGCACCCACCCCTGCCCCAGTGTCGGTACCCACCCATGCCCAGGTGTCGGCACCCACCCCTCCCCAAGTGTCTGCACCCATCCCTCCCCCAGTGTCTGCACCCACCGCTCCTCCAGTGTCTGCATCCACCCCTCATCCAGTGTCTGCACCCACACTCCACCAGTGTCTACACCCACGCCTTTCCCTTTGTCTGCACCCACCCCTCCCCCAGTGTCTGCACCCACTCCTCATCCAGTGTCTGCAACCTGCCTCCCCCAGTGTCCGCACACATCCTTCCCCCATTGTCTGCACCCACCCGTCCCCCAGTGTCTGCACCCGCCCTCCCCTAGAGTCTGCACTCACCCCTCCCGCAGTGTCTGCACCCACCCCTCACCCAGTGTCTGCACCCACCCTCCACCAGTGACTGCACCCACCCAACCCCAGTGTCTGCACTCACCCCTCCCGCAGTGTGTGCATCCACCACTCCCCCAGTTTCAGCACCCAATCCTCCCACAGTTTCTGCACCCACCCCTCCCCCAGTGTCTGCAACCACCCCTCACCCAGTGTCTGCTCACACCCTTCCTCATTGTCGGCACCCACACCCATCTCCAGAGTCTGCACCCACCTCTCCCCCAGGATCTGCACCCACCAGTCCCCCAGTATCTGCACCCACCACTCCCCCAGTTTCTGCAGCCCCTCCCCCAGTGGCTGCACTCCCTTCCCCCAGTGTCTGCACCCACCCCTGCCCCAGTGTCGGTACCCACCCATGCCCAGGTGTCGGCACCCACCCCTCCCCAAGTGTCTGCACCCATCCCTCCCCCAGTGTCTGCACCCACCGCTCCTCCAGTGTCTGCATCCACCCCTCATCCAGTGTCTGCACCCACCCTCCACCAGTGTCTACACCCACGCCTTTCCCTTTGTCTGCACCCACCTTCCCCCAGTGTCTGCACCTACCCCTCCCCCATTGTCTGCACCCACTCCTCCCCCAGTGTCTGCACCCACCCTCCCCTAGAGTCTGCACTCACCCCTCCCGCAGTGTCTGCATCCACCTTCCACCAGTGTTGGCAGCCGACCATGCCCTAGTGTCTGCACCCAACCCTCCCCCAGTGTCTGCAACCACCCCTACCCCAGTATCTGCACCCACCCCTCACCCAGTGTCTGCACCCACCCTCCACCAGTGACTGCACCCACCCCTCCCCCAGTGTCTGCACTCACCCCTCCCGCAGTGTGTGCATCCACCCCTCCCCCAGTCTCTGCACCCACCCCTCCCCCAGTGTCTGCATCCACCACTCCCCCAGTTTCAGCACCCAACCCTCCCACAGTTTCTGCACCCACCCCTCCCCCAGTGTCTGCAACCACCGCTCCCCCAGTGTCTGCATCCACCCCTCATCCAGTGTCTGCACCCACCCTCCAAGAGTGTCTACACCCACCCCTTTCCCATTGTCTGCACGCACCCCTCCCCCAGAGTCTGCATCCACCTTCCCCCAGTGTCTGCACCCACCCCTCCCCCATTATCTGCACCCACTCCTCCCCCAGTGTCTGCACCAACTCCTCCCTCAGTGTCTGCAACCACCCCTCACCCAGTGTCTGCACCCACTCCTCCCCCAGTGTCTGCAACCACCCCTCACCCAGTGTCTGCACCCAACCGTCCCCCAGTGTCTGCAACCACCCCTACCCCAGTGTCTGCACCCACCCCTCACCCAGTGTCTGCACCCACCCTCCACCAGTGACTGCACCCACCCCTCCCCCAGTGTCTGCACCCACCCCTCCCCCAGTGTCTGCACCCACCACTCCCCCAGTTTCTGCAGCCCCTCCCCCAGTGGCTGCACTCCCTTCCCCCAGTGTCTGCACCCACCCCTGCCCCAGTGTCGGCACCCACCCCTCCCTAAGTGTCTGCACTCACCCCTCCCGCAGAGTCTGCATCCACCTTCCTCCAGTGTCTGCACCCACCCCTCCCCCATTATCTGCACCCACTCCTCCCCCAGTGTCTGCACCCACCTCTCCCCCAGTGCCTGCAACCACCCCTCCCCCAGTGTCTGCAACCACCCCTCACCCAGTGTCTGCACCCACCCCTCCCCCAGTGTCTTCACCCACCCCTTCCCCTAATGTCTGCAGCCCCTCCCTCAGTGTCTGCACCCACCCCTCCCCCAGTGTCTGCAACCACCCCTCCACCAGTGTCTGCACTCCCTTCCCCCAGTGTCTGCACCCACCCCTCCCCCAGTGTCGGCACCCACCCCTCCCCCAGTGTCTGCAACCACCCTTCCCCCAGTGTCCGCACCCACCCCTTCCCCCAGTGTCTGCAACCACCCTTCCCCCAGTGTCCGCACCCACCCTTCCCCCAGTGTCCGCACCCACCCCTGCCCCAGTGTCGGCACACAACCCTCCCCCAGTGCCTGCAACCACCCATCACCCAGTGGCTGCACCCACCCTCCACCAGTGACTGCACCCGCACCCTCCCACAGTGTCTACACCCATCCCTCCCCACTGTCTGCACCCACCACTCCCCACTGTCTGCACCCACCATTCCCCCAGTGTCTGCACCCACCTCTCACTCAGTGTCTGCACCCACCCTCAACCAGGGTCTGCATCCCCCCTTGTTCCAGTGTCTGCACCGGACTCTTTCCCTGTGTCTGCTCCCAACCCTCCCCCAGTGTCTGCACCCACCCTTCCCCCAGTGTCTGCACCCTCCCCGCCCCCAGTTTCTGCACCCACCGCTCCCCCAGTGTCTGCACCCACCCTCCCCCAGTGTCTGCATCCACCGCTCCCCTAGTGTCTGCACCCACCCCTCCCCCAGTTTCTGCACGTACCCTTCCCACAGTGTCTGCATCCCCTTCCCACAGTGTCTGTACCCCTCTTCCCCCAGTGTCTGCACCCGCTTCCCCCAGTGTCTGCATCCCCTTCCCCAGTGTCTGCACCCACCCCTCCCCCAGTTTCTGCACCATCTCTCCCCAGTGCCTGCAGCCCATTCCCCCAGTGTCTGCACCCACCGCTCCCCCAGTGTCTGCACCCACGCCTCATCCAGTGTCTGCAATCTGCCTCCCCCAGTGTCTGCACCCATCCTTCCCCCATTGTCTGCACCCACCCCTCCCCCAGTGTCTGCACCCACCCTCCCCCAGTGTCTGCACTCACCCCTCCCGCAGTGTATGCATCCACCCCTCCCCCAGTCTCTGTACCCACACCCATCTCCAGTGTCTGCACTCACCCCTCCCCCGGTGTCTGCACCCACCCCTCCCCCAGTGTCTGCACCCACCCCTGCCCCAGTGTCGGCACCCACCCCTGCCCAGGTATCAGCACCCACCCCTCCCCAAGTGTCTGCACCCATCCCTCCCCCAGTGTCTGCACCCACCGCTCCCCCAGTGTCTGCATCCACCCCTCATCCAGTGTCTGCACCCACCCACCACCAGTGTCTACACCCACCCCTTTCCCATTGTCTGCACCCACCCCTCCCCCAGAGTCTGCACCCACCCACCCCCAGAGTCTGCACTCACCCCTCCCGCAGAGTCTGCATCCACCTTCCCCCAGTGTCCTCACCCACCCCTCCCCCATTATCTGCACCCACTCCTCCCCCAGTGTCTGCACCCACCCCTCCCCCAGTGTCTGCAACCACCCCTCCCCCAGTGTCTGAAACCACCCCTCACCCAGTGTCTGCACTCACCCCTCCCGCAGAGTCTGCATCCACCTTCCCCCAGTGTCTGCACCTACCCCTCCCCCATTGTCTGCACCCACTCCTCCCCCAGTGTCTGCACCCACCCTCCCCTAGAGTCTGCACTCACCCCTCCCGCAGTGTCTGCATCCAGCTTCCCCCAGTGTTGGCAGCCGACCATGCCCCAGTGTCTGCACCCAACCCTCCCCCAGTGTATGCAACCACCCCTACCCCAGTGTCTGCACCCACACCTGCCCCAATGTCGGCACCCACCCCTGCCCAGGTATCAGCACCCACCCCTCCCCAAGTGTCTGCACCCATCCCTCCCCCAGTGTCTGCACCCACCGCTCCCCCAGTGTCTGCATCCACCCCTCATCCAGTGTCTGCACCCACCCACCACCAGTGTCTACACCCACCCCTTTCCCATTGTCTGCACCCAACCCTCCCCCAGAGTCTGCACCCACCCACCCCCAGAGTCTGCACTCACCCCTCCCGCAGAGTCTGCATCCACCTTCCCCCAGTGTCCGCACCTACTCCTCCCCCATTATCTGCACCCACTCCTCCCCCAGTGTCTGCACCCACCCCTCCCCCAGTGTCTGCAACCACCCCTCCCCCAGTGTCTGCAACCACCCCTCACCCAGTGTCTGCACCCACCCCTCCCCCAGTGTCTTCACCCACCCCTTGCCCTAATGTCTGCAGCCCCTCCCTCAGTGTCTGCACACACTCCTCCCCCAGTGTCGGCACCCACCCTCCCCCAGTGTCCGCAACCACCCCTCCACCAGTGTCTGCACTCCCTTCCCCCAGTGTCTGCACCCACCCCTCCCCCAGTGTCTGCACCCACCCCTCCCCCAGTGGCTGCACCCACCACTCCCCCAGTTTCTGCAGCCTCTCCCCCAGTGGCTGCACTCCCTTCCCCCAGTGTCTGCACCCACCCCTGCCCCAGTGTCGGCACCCACCCCTGCCCAGGTGTCAGCACCCATCCCTCCCCAAGTGTCTGCACCCATCCCTCCCCCAGTGTCTGCACCCACCCTCCACCAGTGTCTACACCCACCCCTTTCCCATTGTCTGCACCCACCCCTCCCCCAGTGTCTGCACCCACCCAACCCCTGAGTCTGCACTCACCCCTCCCGCAGAGTCTGCATCCACCTTCCTCCAGTGTCTGCACCCACCCCTCCCCCATTATCTGCACCCACTCCTCCACCAGTGTCTGCACCCACCCCTCCCCCAGTATCTGCAACCTACCCTCCCCCAGTGTCTGCAACCACCCCTCACCCAGTGTCTGCACCCACCCCTCCCCCAGTGTCTTCACTCACCCCTTCCCCTAATGTCTGCAGCCCCTCCCTCAGTGTCTGCACCCACCCCTCCCCCAGTGTCCGCAACCACCCCTCCACCAGTGTCTGCACTCCCTTCCCCCAGTGTCTGCACCCACCCCTCCCCCAGTGTCAGCACCCACCCCTCCCCCAGTGTCTGCAACCACCCTTCCCCCAGTGTACGCACCCACCCCTTCCCCCAGTGTCTGCAACCACCCTTCCCCCAGTGTCCGCACCCACCCTTCCCCCAGTGTCCGCACCCACCCCTGCCCCAGTGTCGGCACCCACCCTTCCCCCAGTGTCTGCACCCTCCCTGCCCCCAGTTTCTGCACCCACCGCTCCCCCAGTGTCTGCACCCACCCTCCCCCAGTGTCTGCATCCACTGCTCCCCTAGTGTCTGCACCCACCCCTCCCCCAGTTTCTGCACGTACCCTTCCCACAGTGTCTGCACCCTCCCCTCCCCCTGTGTCTGCACCCACCCATCCCCAAGTGTCTGCATCCCCTTCCCACAGTGTCTGTACCCCTCTTCCCCCAGTGTCTGCACCCGCTTCCCCCAGTGTCTGCATCCCCTTCCCCAGTGTCTGCACCCACCCCTCCCCCAGTTTCTGCACCATCTCTCCCCAGTGCCTGCAGCCCATTCCCCCAGTGTCTGCACCCACCGCTCCCCCAGTGTCTGCACCCACTCCTCATCCAGTGTCTGCAACCTGCCTCCCCCAGTGTCTGCACCCATCCTTCCCCCATTGTCTGCACCCACCCCTCCCCCAGTGTCTGCACCCACCCTCCCCTAGAGTCTGCACTCACCCCTCCCGCAGTGTCTGCATCCACCCCTACCCCAGTGTCTGCACCCACCCCTCCCCCAGTGTCTGCACTCACCCCTCCCGCAGTGTGTGCATCCACCCCTCTCCCAGTCTCTGTACCCACACCCATCTCCAGTGTCTGCACACACCCCTCCCCCGGTGTCTGCACCCACCCCTCCCCCAGTGTCTGCACTCCCTTCCCCCAGTGTCTGCACCGACCCCTCCCCCAGTGTCCGCAACCACCCCTCCACCAGTGTCTGCACTCCCTTCCCCCAGTGTCTGCACCCACCCCTCCCCCAGTGTCTGCAACCACCCCTCCCCCAGTGTCTGCAACCACCCCTCACCCAGTGTCTGCACCCACCCCTCCCCCAATGTCTGCACCCACCCCTCCCCCAGTGTCTGCAACCACCCCTCCCCCAATGTCTGCACCCACCCCTCCCCCAATGTCTGCACCCACCCCTGCCCCAGTGTCGGCACCCACCCCTGCCCAGGTATCAGCACCCACCCCTCCCCAAGTGTCTGCACCCATCCCTCCCCCAGTGTCTGCACCCACCGCTCCCCCAGTGTCTGCATCCACCCCTCATCCAGTGTCTGCACCCACCCACCACCAGTGTCTACACCCACCCCTTTCCCATTGTCTGCACCCACCCCTCCCCCAGAGTCTGCACCCACCCACCCCCAGAGTCTGCACTCACCCCTCCCGCAGAGTCTGCATCCACCTTCCCACAGTGTCCTCACCCACCCCTCTCCCATTATCTGCACCCACTCCTCCCCCAGTGTCTGCACCCACCCCTCCCCCAGTGTTTGCAACCACCCCTCACCCAGTGTCTGCACCCACCCCTCCCCCAGTGTCTTCACCCACCCCTTCCCCTAATGTCTGCAGCCCCTCGCTCAGTGTCGGCACCCACCCCTCCCCCAGTGTCCGCAACCACCCCTCCACCAGTGTCTGCACTCCCTTCCCCCAGTGACTGCACCCACCCCTCCCCCAGTGTCTGCAACCACCCCTCCCCCAGTGTCTTCACCCACCCCTTCCCCTAATGTCTGCAGCCCCTCGCTCAGTGTCGGCACCCACCCCTCCCCCAGTGTCCGCAACCACCCCTCCACCAGTGTCTGCACTCCCTTCCCCCAGTGTCTGCACCCACCCCTCCCCCAGTGTCTGCAACCACCCCTCACCCAGTGTCTGCACCCACCCCTCCCCCAATGTCTGCACCCACCCCTCCCCCAGTGTCTTCACCCACCCCTTCCCCTAATGTCTGCAGCCCCTCGCTCAGTGTCTGCACCGACCCCTCCCCCAGTGTCCGCAACCACCCCTCCACCAGTGTCCGCAACCACCCCTCCACCAGTGTCTGCACTCCCTTCCCCCAGTGTCTGCACCCACCCCTCCCCCAGTGTCTGCAACCACCCCTCCCCCAGTGTCTGCACTCACCCCTCCCGCAGTGTCTGCATCCACCCCTACCCCAGTGTCTGCAACCACCCCTCCCCCAGTCTCTGTACCCACACCCATCTCCAGTGTCTGCACCCACCCCTCCCCCGGTGTCTGCACCCACCCCTCCCCCAGTGTCTGCACCCACCCCTGCCCCAGTGTCGGCACCCACCCCTGCCCAGGTATCAGCACCCACCCCTCCCCAAGTGTCTGCACCCATCCCTCCCCCAGTGTCTGCACCCACCGCTCCCCCAGTGTCTGCATCCACCCCTCATCCAGTGTCTGCACCCACCCACCACCAGTGTCTACACCCACCCCTTTCCCATTGTCTGCACCCACCCCTCCCCCAGAGTCTGCACCCTCCCACCCCCAGAGTCTGCACTCACCCCTCCCGCAGAGTCTGCACCCACTCCTCCCCCAGTGTCTGCACCCACCCCTCCCCCAGTGTTTGCAACCACCCCTCCCCCAGTGTCTGCAACCACCCCTCACCCAGTGTCTGCACCCAACCCTCCCCCAGTGTCTTCACCCACCCCTTCCCCTAATGTCTGCAGCCCCTCGCTCAGTGTCGGCACCCACCCCTCCCCCAGTGTCCGCAACCACCCCTCCACCAGTGTCTGCACTCCCTTCCCCCAGTGTCTGCACCCACCCCTCCCCCAGTGTCTGCAACCACCCCTCCACCAGTGTCTGCACTCCCTTCCCCCAGTGTCTGCACCCACCCCTCCCCCAGTGTCTGCAACCACCCCTCACCCAGTGTCTGCACCCACCCCTCCCCCAATGTCTGCACCCACCCCTCCCCCAGTGTCTTCACCCACCCCTTCCCCTAATGTCTGCAGCCCCTCGCTCAGTGTCTGCACACACTCCTCCCCCAGTGTCGGCACCCACGCCTGCCCAGGTGTCGGCACTCACCCCTCCCCAAGTGTCTGCACCCATCCCTACCCCAGTGTCTGCACCCACCGCTCCCCCAGTGTCTGCATCCACCCCTCATCCAGTGTCTGCACCCACACCTTTCCCATTGTCTGCACCATCCCTCCCCCAGTGTCTGCACCCACCCCTCCCCAGTGTCTGCACCCACCCACCCCCAGAGTCTGCACTCACCCCTCCCGCAGAGTCTGCATCCACCTTCCCCCAGTGTCTGCACCTACCCCTCCCCCATTGTCTGCACCCACTCCTCCCCCAGTGTCTGCACCCACCCTCCCCTAGAGTCTGCACTCACCCCTCCCGCAGTGTCTGCATCCAGCTTCCCCCAGTGTTGGCAGCCGACCTTGCCCCAGTGTCTGCACCCAACCCTCCCCCAGTGTATGCAACCACCCCTACCCCAGTGTCTGCACCCACACCTGCCCCAGTGTCGGCACCCACCCCTGCCCAGGTATCAGCACCCACCCCTCCCCAAGTGTCTGCACCCATCCCTCCCCCAGTGTCTGCACCCACCGCTCCCCCAGTGTCTGCATCCACCCCTCATCCAGTGTCTGCACCCACCCACCACCAGTGTCTACACCCACCCCTTTCCCATTGTCTGCACCCAACCCTCCCCCAGAGTCTGCACCCACCCACCCCCAGAGTCTGCACTCACCCCTCCCGCAGAGTCTGCATCCACCTACCCCCAGTGTCCGCACCCACTCCTCCCCCATTATCTGCACCCACTCCTCCCCCAGTGTCTGCACCCACCCCTCCCCCAGTGTCTGCAACCACCCCTCCCCCAGTGTCTGCAACCACCCCTCACCCAGTGTCTGCACCCACCCCTCCCCCAGTGTCTTCACCCACCCCTTTCCCGAATGTCTGCAGCCCCTCCCTCAGTGTCTGCACACACTCCTCCCCCAGTGTCGGCACCCACCCTCTCCCAGTGTCCGCAACCACCCCTCCACCAGTGTCTGCACTCCCTTCCCCCAGTGTCTGCACCCACCCCTCCCCCAGTGTCTGCACCCACCCCTCCCCCAGTGGCTGCACCCACCACTCCCCCAGTTTCTGCAGCCTCTCCCCCAGTGTCTGCACCCACCCCTCCCCAGTGTCTGCACCCACCCACCCCCAGAGTCTGCACTCACCCCTCCCGCAGAGTCTGCATCCACCTTCCCCCAGTGTCTGCACCTACCCCTCCCCCATTGTCTGCACCCACCCCTGCCCCAGTGTCGGCACCCACCCCTGCCCAGGTGTCAGCACCTATCCCTCCCCAAGTGTCTGCACCCATCCCTCCCCCAGTGTCTGCACCCACCCTCCACCAGTGTCTACACCCACCCCTTTCCCATTGTCTGCACCCACCCCTCCCTCAGTGTCTGCACCCACCCAACCCCTGAGTCTGCACTCACCCCTCCCGCAGAGTCTGCATCCACCTTCCTCCAGTGTCTGCACCCACCCCTCCCCCATTATCTGCACCCACTCCTCCACCAGTGTCTGCACCCACCCCTCCCCCAGTATCTGCAACCTACCCTCCCCCAGTGTCTGCAACCACCCCTCACCCAGTGTCTGCACCCACCCCTCCCCCAGTGTCTTCACCCACCCCTTCCCCTAATGTCTGCAGCCCCTCCCTCAGTGTCTGCACCCACCCCTCCCCCAGTGTCCGCAACCACCCCTCAACCAGTGTCTGCACTCCCTTCCCCCAGTGTCTGCACCCACCCCTCCCCCAGTGTCGGCACCCACCCCTCCCCCAGTGTCTGCAACCACCCTTCCCCCAGTGTCCGCACCCACCCTTCCCCCAGTGTCCGCACCCACCCTTCCCCCAGTGTCCGCACCCACCCCTGCCCCAGTGTCTGCAACCACCCATCACCCAGTGGCTGCACCCACCCTCCACCAGTGACTGCACCCGCACCCTCCCACAGTGTCTACACCCATCCCTCCCCACTGTCTGCACCCACCACTCCCCGGTGTCTGCACCCCGCCTTCCCCCAGTGTCTGCATCCCCACTTCCCCCAGTTTCTGCGCCGACTCTACTCCAGTGCCTGCACCCACCATTCCCCCAGTGTCTGCACCCACCTCTCACTCAGTGTCTGCACCCACCCTCAACCAGGGTCTGCATCCCCCCTTGTTCCAGTGTCTGCACCGGACTCTTTCCCTGTGTCTGCTCCCAACCCTCCCCCAGTGTCTGCACCCACCCTTCCCCCAGTGTCTGCACCCTCCCCGCCCCCAGTTTCTGCACCCACCGCTCCCCCAGTGTCTGCACCCACCCTCCCCCAGTGTCTGCATCCACCGCTCCCCTAGTGTCTGCACCCACCCCTCCCCCAGTTTCTGCACGTACCCTTCCCCCAGTGTCTGCACCCACCCCTCCCACTGTGTCTGCACCCACCCATCCCCAAGTGTCTGCATCCCCTTCCCACAGTGTCTGTATACCTCTTCCCCCAGTGTCTGCACCCGCTTCCCCCAGTGTCTGCATCCCCTTCCCCAGTGTCTGCACCCACCCCTCCCCCAGTTTCTGCACCATCTCTCCCCAGTGCCTGCAGCCCATTCCCCCAGTGTCTGCACCCACCGCTCCCCCAGTGTCTGCACCCACTCCTCATCCAGTGTCTGCAACCTGCCTCCCCCAGTGTCTGCACTCACCCCTCCCCCGGTGTCTGCACCCACCCCTCCACCAGTGTCTGCACTCCCTTCCCCCAGTGTCTGCACCCACCCCTCCCCCAGTGTCTGCAACCACCCCTCACCCAGTGTCTGCAACCACCCCTCACCCAGTGTCTGCACCCACCCCTCCCCCAGTGTCTTCACCCACCCCTTCCCCTAATGTCTGCAGCCCCTCGCTCAGTGTCTGCACACACTCCTCCCCCAGTGTCGGTACCCACCCCTGCCCAGGTGTCGGCACTCACCCCTCCCCAAGTGTCTGCACCCATCCCTCCCCCAGTGTCTGCACCCACCGCTCCCCCAGTGTCTGCATCCACCCCTCATCCAGTGTCTGCACCCACACCTTTCCCATTGTCTGCACCCACCCCTCCCCCAGTGTCTGCACCCACCCCTCCCCAGTGTCTGCACCCACCCACCCCCAGAGTCTGCACTCACCCCTCCCGCAGAGTCTGCATCCACCTTCCCCCAGTGTATGCAACCACCCCTACCCCAGTATCTGCACCCACACCTGCCCCAGTGTCGGCACCCACCCCTGCCCAGGTATCAGCACCCACCGCTCCCCAAGTGTCTGCACCCATCCCTCCCCCAGTGTCTGCACCCACCGCTCCCCCAGTGTCTGCATCCACCCCTCATCCAGTGTCTGCACCCACCCACCACCAGTGTCTACACCCACCCCTTTCCCATTGTCTGCACCCAACCCTCCCCTAGAGTCTGCACCCACCCACCCCCAGAGTCTGCACTCACCCCTCCCGCAGAGTCTGCATCCACCTTCCCCCAGTGTCCGCACCCACTCCTCCCCCATTATCTGCACCCACTCCTCCCCCAGTGTCTGCACCCACCCCTCCCCCAGTGTCTGCAACCACCCCTCCCCCAGTGTCTGCAACCACCCCTCACCCAGTGTCTGCACCCACCCCTCCCCCAGTGTCTTCACCCACCCCTTGCCCTAATGTCTGCAGCCCCTCCCTCAGTGTCTGCACACACTCCTCCCCCAGTGTCGGCACCCACCCTCCCCCAGTGTCCGCAACCACCCCTCCACCAGTGTCTGCACTCCCTTCCCCCAGTGTCTGCACCCACCCCTCCCCCAGTGTCTGCACCCACCCCTCCCCCAGTGGCTGCACCCACCACTCCCCCAGTTTCTGCAGCCTCTCCCCCAGTGGCTGCACTCCCTTCCCCCAGTGTCTGCACCCACCCCTGCCCCAGTGTCGGCACCCACCCCTGCCCAGGTGTCAGCACCCATCCCTCCCCAAGTGTCTGCACCCATCCCTCCCCCAGTGTCTGCACCCACCCTCCACCAGTGTCTACACCCACCCCTTTCCCATTGTCTGCACCCACCCCTCCCCAAGTGTCTGCATTCACCCCTCCCGCAGAGTCTGCATCCACCTTCCTCCAGTGTCTGCACCCACCCCTCCCCCATTATCTGCACCCACTCCTCCACCAGTGTCTGCACCCACCCCTCCCCCAGTATCTGCAACCTACCCTCCCCCAGTGTCTGCAACCACCCCTCACCCAGTGTCTGCACCCACCCCTCCCCCAGTGTCTTCAACCACCCCTTCCCCTAATGTCTGCAGCCCCTCCCTCAGTGTCTGCACCCACCCCTCTCCCAGTGTCCGCAACCACCCCTCCACCAGTGTCGGCACCCAACCCTCCCCCAGTGTCTGCAACCACCCATCACCCTGTGGCTGCACCCACCCTCCACCAGTGACTGCACCCACACCCTCCCACAGTGTCTACACCCACCCCTCCCCACTGTCTGCACCCACCACTCCCCGGTGTCTGCACCCCGCCTTCCCCCAGTGTCTGCATCCCCACTTCCCCCAGTTTCTGCGCCGACTCTACTCCAGTGCCTGCACCCACCATTCCCCCAGTGTCTGCACCCACCTCTCACTCAGTGTCTGCTCCCACCCTCAACCAGGATCTGCATCCCCGCTTGTTCCAGTGTCTGCACCGGACTCTTTCCCTGTGTCTGCTCCCAACCCTCCCCCAGTGTCTGCACCCACCCTTCCCCCAGTGTCTGCACCCTCCCCGCCCCCAGTTTCTGCACCCACCGCTCCCCCAGTGTCTACACCACCCTCCCCCAGTGTCTGCATCCACCGCTCCCCTCGTGTCTGCACCCACCCCTCCCCCAGTTTCTGCACGTACCCTTCCCCCAGTGTCTGCACCCACCCCTCCCCCTGTGTCTGCACCCACCCATCCCCCATGTCTGCATCCCCTTCCCACAGTGTCTGTACCCCTCTTCCCCCAGTGTCTGCACCCCCTTCCCCCAGTGTCTGCATCCCCTTCCCCAGTGTCTGCACCCACCCCTCCCCCAGTTTCTGCACCATCTCTCCCCAGTGCCTGCAGCCCATTCCCCCAGTGTCTGCACCCACCGCTCCCCCAGTGTCTGCACCCACTCCTCATCCAGTGTCTGCAACCTGCCTCCCCCAGTGTCTGCAACCACCCCTACCCCAGTGTCTGCACCCACCCCTCACCCAGTGTCTGCACCCACCCTCCACCAGTGACTGCACCCACCCCTCCCCCAGTGTCTGCACCCACCACTCCCCCAGTTTCTGCAGCCCCTCCTCCAGTGGCTGCACTCCCTTCCCCCAGTGTCTGCACCCATCCCTGCCCCAGTGCCGGCACCCACCCCTGCCCAGGTGTCAGCACCCACCCCTCCCCAAGTGTCTGCACCCATCCCTCCCCCAGTGTCTGCACCCACCCTCCACCAGTGTCTACACCCACCCCTTTCCCATTGTCTGCACCCACCCCTCACCCAGTGTCTGCACCCACCCTCCACCAGTGACTGCACCCACCCCTCCCCCAGTGTCTGCACCCACCACTCCCCCAGTTTCTGCAGCCCCTCCTCCAGTGGCTGCACTCCCTTCCCCCAGTGTCTGCACCCATCCCTGCCCCAGTGCCGGCACCCACCCCTGCCCAGGTGTCAGCACCCACCCCTCCCCAAGTGTCTGCACCCATCCCTCCCCCAGTGTCTGCACCCACCCTCCACCAGTGTCTACACCCACCCCTTTCCCATTGTCTGCACCCACCCCTCCCCCAGTGTCTGCACCCAACCACCCCCAGAGTCTGCACTCACCCCTCCCGCAGAGTCTGCATCCGCCTTCCTCCAGTGTCTGCACCCACCCCCCCCCCATTATCTGCACCCACTCCTCCCCGTGTCTGCACCCACCCCTCCCCCAGTGTCTGCAACCACCCCTCCCCCAGTGTCTGCAACCACCCCTCACCCAGTGTCTGCACCCACCCCTCCCCCAGTGCCTTCACCCACCCCTTCCCCTAATGTCTGCAGCCCCTCCCTCAGTGTCTGCACCCACCCCTCCCCCAGTGTCCGCAACCACCCCTCCACCAGTGTCTGCACTCCCTTCCCCCAGTGTCTGCACCCACCCCTCCCCCAGTGTCTGCACCCACCCCTCCCCCAGTGGCTGCACCCACCACTCCCCCAGTTTCTGCAGCCTCTCCCCCAGTGGCTGCACTCCCTTCCCCCAGTGTCTGCACCCACCCCTGCCCCAGTGTCGGCACCCACCCCTGCCCAGGTGTCAGCACCCATCCCTCCCCAAATGTCTGCACCCATCCCTCCCCCAGTGTCTGCACCCACCCTCCACCAGTGTCTACACCCACCCCTTTCCCATTGTCTGCACCCACCCCTCCCCCAGTGTCTGCACCCACCCAACCCCTGAGTCTGCACTCACCCCTCCCGCAGAGTCTGCATCCAACTTCCTCCAGTCTCTGCACCCACCCCTCCCCCATTATCTGCACCCACTCCTCCACCAGTGTCTGCACCCACCCCTCCCCCAGTATCTGCAACCTACCCTCCCCCAGTGTCTGCAACCACCCCTCACCCAGTGTCTGCACCCACCCCTCCCCCAGTGTCTTCACCCACCCCTTCCCCTAATGTCTGCAGCCCCTCCCTCAGTGTCTGCACCCACCCCTCTCCCAGTGTCCGCAACCACCCCTCCACCAGTGTCTGCACTCCCTTCCCCCAGTGTCTGCACACACCCCTCCGCCAGTGTCGGCACCCACCCCTCCCCCAGTGTCTGCAACCATCCTTCCCCCAGTGTCCGCACCCACCCCTACCCCCAGTGTCCGCACCCACCCCTGCCCCAGTGTCGGCACCCAACCCTCCCCCAGTGTCTGCAACCACCCATCACCCTGTGGCTGCACCCACCCTCCACCAGTGACTGCACCCACACCCTCCCACAGTGTCTACACCCACCCCTCCCCACTGTCTGCACCCACCACTCCCCGGTGTCTGCACCCCGCCTTCCCCCAGTGTCTGCATCCCCACTTCCCCAGTTTCTGCGCCGACTCGACTCCAGTGCCTGCACCCACCATTCCCCCAGTGTCTGCACCCACCTCTCACTCAGTGTCTGCTCCCACCCTCAACCAGGATCTGCATCCCCGCTTGTTCCAGTGTCTGCACCGGACTCTTTCCCTGTGTCTGCTCCCAACCCTCCCCCAGTGTCTGCACCCACCCTTCCCCCAGTGTCTGCACCCTCCCCGCCCCCAGTTTCTGCACCCACCGCTCCCCCAGTGTCTGCACCACCCTCCCCCAGTGTCTGCATCCACCGCTCCCCTAGTGTCTGCACCCACCCCTCCCCCAGTTTCTGCACGTACCCTTCCCCCAGTGTCTGCACCCATCCCTCCCCCTGTGTCTGCACCCACGCCTTTCCCATTGTCTGCACCCATTCCTCCCCCAGTGTTTGCACCCACGCCTCCCCAGTGTCTGCACCCACCCACCCCCAGAGTCTGCACTCACCCCTCCCGCAGAGTCTGCATCCACCTTCCCCCAGTGTCTGCACCCACCCTCCCCTAGAATCTGCATCCACCTTCCCCCAGTGTCTGCACCCACCCTCCCCTAGAATCTGCACTCACCCCTCCCGCAGTGTCTGCATCCACCTTCCCCCAGTGTTGGCAGCCGACCTTGCCCCAGTGTCTGCACCCAACCCTCCCCCAGTGTCTGCAACCACCCCTCCCCCAGTGTCTGCACCCATCCTCCACCAGTGACTGCACCCACCCCTCCCCCAGTGTCTGCACTCACCCCTCCCGCAGTGTGTGCATCCACCCCTCCCCCAATCTCTGCACCCACCCCTCCCCCAGTGTCTGCATGCACCACTCCCCCAGTTTCAGCACCCAACCCTCCCACAGTTTCTGCACCACCCCTCCCCCAGTGTCTGCATCCACCGCTCCCCGAGTGTCTGCACCCACCCCTCCCCCAGTTTCTGCACGTACCCTTCCCCCAGTGTCTGCACCCACCCCTCCCCCTGTGTCTGCACCCACCCATCCCCCAGTGTCTGCATCTCCTTCTCACAGTGTCTGTACCCCTCTTCCCCCAGTGTCTGCACCCCCTTCCCCCAGTGTCTGCATCCCCTTCCCCAGTGTCTGCACCCACCCCTCCCCCAGTTTCTGCACCATCTCTCCCCAGTGCCAGCAGCCCATTCCCCCAGTGTCTGCACCCACCGCTCCCCCAGTGTCTGCACCCACTCCTCATCCAGTGTCTGCAACCTGCCTCCCCCAGTGTCTGCACCCAACCCTCCCCCAGTGTCTGCAACCACCCCTACCCCAGTGTCTGCACCCACCCCTCACCCAGTGTCTGCACCCACCCTCCACCAGTGACTGCACCCACCCCTCCCCCAGTGTCTGCATCCACCACTCCCCCAGTCTCTGCACCCACCCCTCCCCCAGTGTCTGCATCCACCACTCCCCCAGTTTCAGCACCCAACCCTCCCACAGTTTCTGCACCCACCCCTCCCCCAGTGTCTGCAACCACCCCTCACCCAGTGTCTGCTCACACCCTTCCCCATTGTCGGCACCCACACCCATCTCCAGTGTCTGCAACCAGTGTCTGCACCCACCCCTCCCCCAGTGTCTGCACCCACCCCTCCCCCAGTGTCTGCACCCACCACTCCCCCAGTTTCTGCAGCCCCTCCCCCAGTGGCTGCACTCCCTTCCCCCAGTGTCTGCACCCACCCCTGCCCCAGTGTCGGCACCCACCCCTGCCCAGGTGTCCGCACCCACCCCTCCCCAAGTGTCTGCACCCATCCCTCCCCCAGTGTCTGCACCCACATCTTTCCCATTGTCTGCACCCACCCCTCCCCCAGAGTCTGCACCCACCCCTCCCCCAGAGTCTGCACCCACCCACCCCCAGAGTCTGCACTCACCCATCCCGCAGAGTCTGCATCCACCTTCCCCCAGTGTCTGCACCCACCCCTCCCCCAGTGTCTGCACCCACCCCTCCCCCAGTTTCTGCACGTACCCTTCCCCCAGTGTCTGCACCCACCCCTCCCCCTGTGTCTGCACCCACCCATCCCCCATGTCTGCATCCCCTTCCCACAGTGTCTGTACCCCTCTTCCCCCAGTGTCTGCACCCCCTTCCCACAGTGTCTGCATCCCCTTCCCCAGTGTCTGCACTCACCCCTCCCGCAGTGTGTGCATCCACCCCTCCCCCAGTCTCTGCACCCACCCCTCCCCCAGTGTCTGCATCCACCACTCCCCCAGTTTCAGCACCCAACCCTCCCACAGTTTCTGCACCCACCCCTCCCCCAGTGTCTGCAACCACCCCTCACCCAGTGTCTGCTCACACCCTTCCCCATTGTCGGCACCCACACCCATCTCCAGTGTCTGCAACCAGTGTCTGCACCCACCCCTCCCCCAGTGTCTGCACCCACCCCTCCCCCAGTGTCTGCACCCACCACTCCCCCAGTTTCTGCAGCCCCTCCCCCAGTGGCTGCACTCCCTTCCCCCAGTGTCTGCACCCACCCCTGCCCCAGTGTCGGCACCCACCCCTGCCCAGGTGTCCGCACCCACCCCTCCCCAAGTGTCTGCACCCATCCCTCCCCCAGTGTCTGCACCCACACCTTTCCCATTGTCTGCACCCACCCCTCCCCCAGAGTCTGCACCCACCCCACCCCCAGAGTCTGCACCCACCCACCCCCAGAGTCTGCACTCACCCATCCCGCAGAGTCTGCATCCACCTTCCCCCAGTGTCTGCACCCACCCCTCCCCCAGTGTCTGCACCCACCCCTCCCCCAGTTTCTGCACGTACCCTTCCCCCAGTGTCTGCACCCACCCCTCCCCCTGTGTCTGCACCCACCCATCCCCCATGTCTGCATCCCCTTCCCACAGTGTCTGCACCCCTCTTCCCCCAGTGTCTGCACCCCCTTCCCCCAGTGTCTGCATCCCCTTCCCCAGTGTCTGCACCCACCCCTCCCCCAGTTTCTGCACCATCTCTCCCCAGTGCCTGCAGCCCATTCCCTCAGTGTCTGCACCCACCGCTCCCCCAGTGTCTGCACCCACTCCTCATCCTGTGTCTGCAACCTGCCTCCCCCAGTGTCTGCACCCAACCGTCCCCCAGTGTCTGCAACCACCCCTACCCCAGTGTCTGCACCCACCCCTCACCCAGTGTCTGCACCCACCCCTCCCCCAGTGTCTGCACCCACCACTCCCCCAGTTTCTGCAGCCCCTCCCCCAGTGGCTGCACTCCCTTCCCCCAGTGTCTGCACCCACCCCTGCCCCAGTGTCGGCATCCACCCCTGCCCAGGTGTCAGCACCCACCCCTCCCCAAGTGTCTGCACCCATCCCTCCCCCAGTGTCTGCACCCACCCTCCACCAGTGTCTACACCCACCCCTTTCCCATTGTCTGCACCCACCCTCCACCAGTGACTGCACCCACCCCTCCCCCAGTGTCTGCACCCACCACTCCCCCAGTTTCTGCAGCCCCTCCTCCAGTGGCTGCACTCCCTTCCCCCAGTGTCTGCACCCATCCCTGCCCCAGTGCCGGCACCCACCCCTGCCCAGGTGTCAGCACCCACCCCTCCCCAAGTGTCTGCACCCATCCCTCCCCCAGTGTCTGCACCCACCCTCCACCAGTGTCTACACCCACCCCTTTCCCATTGTCTGCACCCACCCCTCCCCCAGTGTCTGCACCCAACCACCCCCAGAGTCTGCACTCACCCCTCCCGCAGAGTCTGCATCCGCCTTCCTCCAGTGTCTGCACCCACCCCCCCCCCATTATCTGCACCCACTCCTCCCCGTGTCTGCACCCACCCCTCCCCCAGTGTCTGCAACCACCCCTCCCCCAGTGTCTGCAACCACCCCTCACCCAGTGTCTGCACCCACCCCTCCCCCAGTGCCTTCACCCACCCCTTCCCCTAATGTCTGCAGCCCCTCCCTCAGTGTCTGCACCCACCCCTCCCCCAGTGTCCGCAACCACCCCTCCACCAGTGTCTGCACTCCCTTCCCCCAGTGTCTGCACCCACCCCTCCCCCAGTGTCTGCACCCACCCCTCCCCCAGTGGCTGCACCCACCACTCCCCCAGTTTCTGCAGCCTCTCCCCCAGTGGCTGCACTCCCTTCCCCCAGTGTCTGCACCCACCCCTGCCCCAGTGTCGGCACCCACCCCTGCCCAGGTGTCAGCACCCATCCCTCCCCAAATGTCTGCACCCATCCCTCCCCCAGTGTCTGCACCCACCCTCCACCAGTGTCTACACCCACCCCTTTCCCATTGTCTGCACCCACCCCTCCCCCAGTGTCTGCACCCACCCAACCCCTGAGTCTGCACTCACCCCTCCCGCAGAGTCTGCATCCAACTTCCTCCAGTGTCTGCACCCACCCCTCCCCCATTATCTGCACCCACTCCTCCACCAGTGTCTGCACCCACCCCTCCCCCAGTATCTGCAACCTACCCTCCCCCAGTGTCTGCAACCACCCCTCACCCAGTGTCTGCACCCACCCCTCCCCCAGTGTCTTCACCCACCCCTTCCCCTAATGTCTGCAGCCCCTCCCTCAGTGTCTGCACCCACCCCTCTCCCAGTGTCCGCAACCACCCCTCCACCAGTGTCTGCACTCCCTTCCCCCAGTGTCTGCACACACCCCTCCGCCAGTGTCGGCACCCACCCCTCCCCCAGTGTCTGCAACCATCCTTCCCCCAGTGTCCGCACCCACCCCTACCCCCAGTGTCCGCACCCACCCCTGCCCCAGTGTCGGCACCCAACCCTCCCCCAGTGTCTGCAACCACCCATCACCCTGTGGCTGCACCCACCCTCCACCAGTGACTGCACCCACACCCTCCCACAGTGTCTACACCCACCCCTCCCCACTGTCTGCACCCACCACTCCCCGGTGTCTGCACCCCGCCTTCCCCCAGTGTCTGCATCCCCACTTCCCCAGTTTCTGCGCCGACTCGACTCCAGTGCCTGCACCCACCATTCCCCCAGTGTCTGCACCCACCTCTCACTCAGTGTCTGCTCCCACCCTCAACCAGGATCTGCATCCCCGCTTGTTCCAGTGTCTGCACCGGACTCTTTCCCTGTGTCTGCTCCCAACCCTCCCCCAGTGTCTGCACCCACCCTTCCCCCAGTGTCTGCACCCTCCCCGCCCCCAGTTTCTGCACCCACCGCTCCCCCAGTGTCTGCACCACCCTCCCCCAGTGTCTGCATCCACCGCTCCCCTAGTGTCTGCACCCACCCCTCCCCCAGTTTCTGCACGTACCCTTCCCCCAGTGTCTGCACCCATCCCTCCCCCTGTGTCTGCACCCACGCCTTTCCCATTGTCTGCACCCACTCCTCCCCCAGTGTTTGCACCCACGCCTCCCCAGTGTCTGCACCCACCCACCCCCAGAGTCTGCACTCACCCCTCCCGCAGAGTCTGCATCCACCTTCCCCCAGTGTCTGCACCCACCCTCCCCTAGAATCTGCACTCACCCCTCCCGCAGTGTCTGCATCCACCTTCCCCCAGTGTTGGCAGCCGACCTTGCCCCAGTGTCTGCACCCAACCCTCCCCCAGTGTCTGCAACCACCCCTCCCCCAGTGTCTGCACCCATCCTCCACCAGTGACTGCACCCACCCCTCCCCCAGTGTCTGCACTCACCCCTCCCGCAGTGTGTGCATCCACCCCTCCCCCAATCTCTGCACCCACCCCTCCCCCAGTGTCTGCATGCACCACTCCCCCAGTTTCAGCACCCAACCCTCCCACAGTTTCTGCACCACCCCTCCCCTAGTGTCTGCACCCACCCCTCCCCCAGTTTCTGCACGTACCCTTCCCCCAGTGTCTGCACCCACCCCTCCCCCTGTGTCTGCACCCACCCATCCCCCAGTGTCTGCATCTCCTTCTCACAGTGTCTGTACCCCTCTTCCCCCAGTGTCTGCACCCCCTTCCCCCAGTGTCTGCATCCCCTTCCCCAGTGTCTGCACCCACCCCTCCCCCAGTTTCTGCACCATCTCTCCCCAGTGCCAGCAGCCCATTCCCCCAGTGTCTGCACCCACCGCTCCCCCAGTGTCTGCACCCACTCCTCATCCAGTGTCTGCAACCTGCCTCCCCCAGTGTCTGCACCCAACCCTCCCCCAGTGTCTGCAACCACCCCTACCCCAGTGTCTGCACCCACCCCTCACCCAGTGTCTGCACCCACCCTCCACCAGTGACTGCACCCACCCCTCCCCCAGTGTCTGCACTCACCCCTCCCGCAGTGTGTGCATCCACCCCTCCCCCAGTCTCTGCACCCACCCCTCCCCCAGTGTCTGCATCCACCACTCCCCCAGTTTCAGCACCCAACCCTCCCACAGTTTCTGCACCCACCCCTCCCCCAGTGTCTGCAACCACCCCTCACCCAGTGTCTGCTCACACCCTTCCCCATTGTCGGCACCCACACCCATCTCCAGTGTCTGCAACCAGTGTCTGCACCCACCCCTCCCCCAGTGTCTGCACCCACCCCTCCCCCAGTGTCTGCACCCACCACTCCCCCAGTTTCTGCAGCCCCTCCCCCAGTGGCTGCACTCCCTTCCCCCAGTGTCTGCACCCACCCCTGCCCCAGTGTCGGCACCCACCCCTGCCCAGGTGTCCGCACCCACCCCTCCCCAAGTGTCTGCACCCATCCCTCCCCCAGTGTCTGCACCCACATCTTTCCCATTGTCTGCACCCACCCCTCCCCCAGAGTCTGCACCCACCCCTCCCCCAGAGTCTGCACCCACCCACCCCCAGAGTCTGCACTCACCCATCCCGCAGAGTCTGCATCCACCTTCCCCCAGTGTCTGCACCCACCCCTCCCCCAGTGTCTGCACCCACCCCTCCCCCAGTTTCTGCACGTACCCTTCCCCCAGTGTCTGCACCCACCCCTCCCCCTGTGTCTGCACCCACCCATCCCCCATGTCTGCATCCCCTTCCCACAGTGTCTGTACCCCTCTTCCCCCAGTGTCTGCACCCCCTTCCCCCAGTGTCTGCATCCCCTTCCCCAGTGTCTGCACTCACCCCTCCCGCAGTGTGTGCATCCACCCCTCCCCCAGTCTCTGCACCCACCCCTCCCCCAGTGTCTGCATCCACCACTCCCCCAGTTTCAGCACCCAACCCTCCCACAGTTTCTGCACCCACCCCTCCCCCAGTGTCTGCAACCACCCCTCACCCAGTGTCTGCTCACACCCTTCCCCATTGTCGGCACCCACACCCATCTCCAGTGTCTGCAACCAGTGTCTGCACCCACCCCTCCCCCAGTGTCTGCACCCACCCCTCCCCCAGTGTCTGCACCCACCACTCCCCCAGTTTCTGCAGCCCCTCCCCCAGTGGCTGCACTCCCTTCCCCCAGTGTCTGCACCCACCCCTGCCCCAGTGTCGGCACCCACCCCTGCCCAGGTGTCCGCACCCACCCCTCCCCAAGTGTCTGCACCCATCCCTCCCCCAGTGTCTGCACCCACACCTTTCCCATTGTCTGCACCCACCCCTCCCCCAGAGTCTGCACCCACCCCACCCCCAGAGTCTGCACCCACCCACCCCCAGAGTCTGCACTCACCCATCCCGCAGAGTCTGCATCCACCTTCCCCCAGTGTCTGCACCCACCCCTCCCCCAGTGTCTGCACCCACCCCTCCCCCAGTTTCTGCACGTACCCTTCCCCCAGTGTCTGCACCCACCCCTCCCCCTGTGTCTGCACCCACCCATCCCCCATGTCTGCATCCCCTTCCCACAGTGTCTGTACCCCTCTTCCCCCAGTGTCTGCACCCCCTTCCCCCAGTGTCTGCATCCCCTTCCCCAGTGTCTGCACCCACCCCTCCCCCAGTTTCTGCACCATCTCTCCCCAGTGCCTGCAGCCCATTCCCTCAGTGTCTGCACCCACCGCTCCCCCAGTGTCTGCACCCACTCCTCATCCTGTGTCTGCAACCTGCCTCCCCCAGTGTCTGCACCCAACCGTCCCCCAGTGTCTGCAACCACCCCTACCCCAGTGTCTGCACCCACCCCTCACCCAGTGTCTGCACCCACCCCTCCCCCAGTGTCTGCACCCACCACTCCCCCAGTTTCTGCAGCCCCTCCCCCAGTGGCTGCACTCCCTTCCCCCAGTGTCTGCACCCACCCCTGCCCCAGTGTCGGCATCCACCCCTGCCCAGGTGTCAGCACCCACCCCTCCCCAAGTGTCTGCACCCATCCCTCCCCCAGTGTCTGCACCCACCCTCCACCAGTGTCTACACCCACCCCTTTCCCATTGTCTGCACCCACCCCTCACCCAGTGTCTGCACCCACCCTCCACCAGTGACTGCACCCACCCCTCCCCCAGTGTCTGAACCCACCACTCCCCCAGTTTCTGCAGCCCCTCCTCCAGTGGCTGCACTCCCTTCCCCCAGTGTCTGCACCCATCCCTGCCCCAGTGCCGGCACCCACCCCTGCCCAGGTGTCAGCACCCACCCCTCCCCAAGTGTCTGCACCCATCCCTCCCCCAGTGTCTGCACCCACCCTCCACCAGTGTCTACACCCACCCCTTTCCCATTGTCTGCACCCACCCCTCCCCCAGTGTCTGCACCCAACCACCCCCAGAGTCTGCACTCACCCCTCCCGCAGAGTCTGCATCCGCCTTCCTCCAGTGTCTGCACCCACCCCTCCCCCATTATCTGCACCCACTCCTCCCCGTGTCTGCACCCACCCCTCCCCCAGTGTCTGCAACCACCCCTCCCCCAGTGTCTGCAACCACCCCTCACCCAGTGTCTGCACCCACCCCTCCCCCAGTGCCTTCACCCACCCCTTCCCCTAATGTCTGCAGCCCCTCCCTCAGTGTCTGCACCCACCCCTCCCCCAGTGTCCGCAACCACCCCTCCACCAGTGTCTGCACTCCCTTCCCCCAGTGTCTGCACCCACCCCTCCCCCAGTGTCTGCACCCACCCCTCCCCCAGTGGCTGCACCCACCACTCCCCCAGTTTCTGCAGCCTCTCCCCCAGTGGCTGCACTCCCTTCCCCCAGTGTCTGCACCCACCCCTGCCCCAGTGTCGGCACCCACCCCTGCCCAGGTGTCAGCACCCATCCCTCCCCAAATGTCTGCACCCATCCCTCCCCCAGTGTCTGCACCCACCCTCCACCAGTGTCTACACCCACCCCTTTCCCATTGTCTGCACCCACCCCTCCCCCAGTGTCTGCACCCACCCAACCCCTGAGTCTGCACTCACCCCTCCCGCAGAGTCTGCATCCAACTTCCTCCAGTGTCTGCACCCACCCCTCCCCCATTATCTGCACCCACTCCTCCACCAGTGTCTGCACCCACCCCTCCCCCAGTATCTGCAACCTACCCTCCCCCAGTGTCTGCAACCACCCCTCACCCAGTGTCTGCACCCACCCCTCCCCCAGTGTCTTCACCCACCCCTTCCCCTAATGTCTGCAGCCCCTCCCTCAGTGTCTGCACCCACCCCTCTCCCAGTGTCCGCAACCACCCCTCCACCAGTGTCTGCACTCCCTTCCCCCAGTGTCTGCACAAACCCCTCCGCCAGTGTCGGCACCCACCCCTCCCCCAGTGTCTGCAACCATCCTTCCCCCAGTGTCCGCACCCACCCCTACCCCCAGTGTCCGCACCCACCCCTGCCCCAGTGTCGGCACCCAACCCTCCCCCAGTGTCTGCAACCACCCATCACCCTGTGGCTGCACCCACCCTCCACCAGTGACTGCACCCACACCCTCCCACAGTGTCTACACCCACCCCTCCCCACTGTCTGCACCCACCACTCCCCGGTGTCTGCACCCCGCCTTCCCCCAGTGTCTGCATCCCCACTTCCCCAGTTTCTGCGCCGACTCGACTCCAGTGCCTGCACCCACCATTCCCCCAGTGTCTGCACCCACCTCTCACTCAGTGTCTGCTCCCACCCTCAACCAGGATCTGCATCCCCGCTTGTTCCAGTGTCTGCACCGGACTCTTTCCCTGTGTCTGCTCCCAACCCTCCCCCAGTGTCTGCACCCACCCTTCCCCCAGTGTCTGCACCCTCCCCGCCCCCAGTTTCTGCACCCACCGCTCCCCCAGTGTCTGCACCACCCTCCCCCAGTGTCTGCATCCAACACTCCCCTAGTGTCTGCACCCATCCCTCCCCCTGTGTCTGCACCCACGCCTTTCCCATTGTCTGCACCCACTCCTCCCCCAGTGTTTGCACCCACGCCTCCCCAGTGTCTGCACCCACCCACCCCCAGAGTCTGCACTCACCCCTCCCGCAGAGTCTGCATCCACCTTCCCCCAGTGTCTGCACCCACCCTCCCCTAGAATCTGCACTCACCCCTCCCGCAGTGTCTGCATCCACCTTCCCCCAGTGTTGGCAGCCGACCTTGCCCCAGTGTCTGCACCCAACCCTCCCCCAGTGTCTGCAACCACCCCTCCCCCAGTGTCTGCACCCATCCTCCACCAGTGACTGCACCCACCCCTCCCCCAGTGTCTGCACTCACCCCTCCCGCAGTGTGTGCATCCACCCCTCCCCCAATCTCTGCACCCACCCCTCCCCCAGTGTCTGCATGCACCACTCCCCCAGTTTCAGCACCCAACCCTCCCACAGTTTCTGCACCACCCCTCACCTAGTGTCTGCTACCACCCCTCCCCTAGTGTCTGCACCCACCCCTCCCCCAGTTTCTGCACGTACCCTTCCCCCAGTGTCTGCACCCACCCCTCCCCCTGTGTCTGCACCCACCCATCCCCCAGTGTCTGCATCTCCTTCTCACAGTGTCTGTACCCCTCTTCCCCCAGTGTCTGCACCCCCTTCCCCCAGTGTCTGCATCCCCTTCCCCAGTGTCTGCACCCACCCCTCCCCCAGTTTCTGCACCATCTCTCCCCAGTGCCAGCAGCCCATTCCCCCAGTGTCTGCACCCACCGCTCCCCCAGTGTCTGCACCCACTCCTCATCCAGTGTCTGCAACCTGCCTCCCCCAGTGTCTGCACCCAACCCTCCCCCAGTGTCTGCAACCACCCCTATCCCAGTGTCTGCACCCACCCCTCACCCAGTGTCTGCACCCACCCTCCACCAGTGACTGCACCCACCCCTCCCCCAGTGTCTGCACTCACCCCTCCCGCAGTGTGTGCATCCACCCCTCCCCCAGTCTCTGCACCCACCCCTCCCCCAGTGTCTGCATCCACCACTCCCCCAGTTTCAGCACCCAACCCTCCCACAGTTTCTGCACCCACCCCTCCCCCAGTGTCTGCAACCACCCCTCACCCAGTGTCTGCTCACACCCTTCCCCATTGTCGGCACCCACACCCATCTCCAGTGTCTGCAACCAGTGTCTGCACCCACCCCTCCCCCAGTGTCTGTACCCACCCCTCCCCCAGTGTCTGCACCCACCACTCCCCCAGTTTCTGCAGCCCCTCCCCCAGTGGCTGCACTCCCTTCCCCCAGTGTCTGCACCCACCCCTGCCCCAGTGTCGGCACCCACCCCTGCCCAGGTGTCCGCACCCACCCCTCCCCAAGTGTCTGCACCCATCCCTCCCCCAGTGTCTGCACCCACATCTTTCCCATTGTCTGCACCCACCCCTCCCCCAGAGTCTGCACCCACCCACCCCCAGAGTCTGCACTCACCCATCCCGCAGAGTCTGCATCCACCTTCCCCCAGTGTCTGCACCCACCCCTCCCCCAGTGTCTGCACCCACCCCTCCCCCAGTTTCTGCACGTACCCTTCCCCCAGTGTCTGCACCCACCCCTCCCCCTGTGTCTGCACCCACCCATCCCCCATGTCTGCATCCCCTTCCCACAGTGTCTGTACCCCTCTTCCCCCAGTGTCTGCACCCCCTTCCCCCAGTGTCTGCATCCCCTTCCCCAGTGTCTGCACTCACCCCTCCCGCAGTGTGTGCATCCACCCCTCCCCCAGTCTCTGCACCCACCCCTCCCCCAGTGTCTGCATCCACCACTCCCCCAGTTTCAGCACCCAACCCTCCCACAGTTTCTGCACCCACCCCTCCCCCAGTGTCTGCAACCACCCCTCACCCAGTGTCTGCTCACACCCTTCCCCATTGTCGGCACCCACACCCATCTCCAGTGTCTGCAACCAGTGTCTGCACCCACCCCTCCCCCAGTGTCTGCACCCACCCCTCCCCCAGTGTCTGCACCCACCACTCCCCCAGTTTCTGCAGCCCCTCCCCCAGTGGCTGCACTCCCTTCCCCCAGTGTCTGCACCCACCCCTGCCCCAGTGTCGGCACCCACCCCTGCCCAGGTGTCCGCACCCACCCCTCCCCAAGTGTCTGCACCCATCCCTCCCCCAGTGTCTGCACCCACACCTTTCCCATTGTCTGCACCCACCCCTCCCCCAGAGTCTGCACCCACCCCACCCCCAGAGTCTGCACCCACCCACCCCCAGAGTCTGCACTCACCCATCCCGCAGAGTCTGCATCCACCTTCCCCCAGTGTCTGCACCCACCCCTCCCCCAGTGTCTGCACCCACCCCTCCCCCAGTTTCTGCACGTACCCTTCCCCCAGTGTCTGCACCCACCCCTCCCCCTGTGTCTGCACCCACCCATCCCCCATGTCTGCATCCCCTTCCCACAGTGTCTGTACCCCTCTTCCCCCAGTGTCTGCACCCCCTTCCCCCAGTGTCTGCATCCCCTTCCCCAGTGTCTGCACCCACCCCTCCCCCAGTTTCTGCACCATCTCTCCCCAGTGCCTGCAGCCCATTCCCTCAGTGTCTGCACCCACCGCTCCCCCAGTGTCTGCACCCACTCCTCATCCTGTGTCTGCAACCTGCCTCCCCCAGTGTCTGCACCCAACCGTCCCCCAGTGTCTGCAACCACCCCTATCCCAGTGTCTGCACCCACCCCTCACCCAGTGTCTGCACCCACCCCTCCCCCAGTGTCTGCACCCACCACTCCCCCAGTTTCTGCAGCCCCTCCCCCAGTGGCTGCACTCCCTTCCCCCAGTGTCTGCACCCACCCCTGCCCCAGTGTCGGCATCCACCCCTGCCCAGGTGTCAGCACCCACCCCTCCCCAAGTGTCTGCACCCATCCCTCCCCCAGTGTCTGCACCCACCCTCCACCAGTGTCTACACCCACCCCTTTCCCATTGTCTGCACCCACCCCTCCCCCAGTGTCTGCACCCAACCAACCCCAGAGTCTGAACTCACCCCTCCCGCAGAGTCTGCATCCACCTTCCTCCAGTGTCTGCACCCACCCCTCCCCCATTATCTGCACCCACTCCTCCCCGTGTCTGCACCCACCCCTCCCCCAGTGTCTGCAACCACCCCTCCCCCAGTGTCTGCAACCACGCCTCCCCCAGTGTCTGCACCCACCCCTTCCCCAGTGTCTTCACCCACCCCTTCCCCTAATGTCTGCAGCCCCTCCCTCAGTGTCTGCAACCACCCCTCCGCCAGTGTCCGCAACCACCCCTCCACCAGTGTCTGCACTCCCTTCCCCCAGTGTCTGCACCCACCCCTCCCCCAGTGTCGGCACCCACCCCTCCCCCAGTGTCTGCAACCACCCTTCCCCCAGTGTCCGCACCCACCCCTTCCCCCAGTGTCTGCAACCACCCTTCCCCCTGTGTCCGCACCCACCCTTCCCCCAGTGTCCGCACCCACCCCTGCCCCAGTGTCGGCACCCAACCCTCCCCCAGTGTCTGCAAACACCCATCACCCAGTGGCTGCACCCACCCTCCACCAGTGACTGCACCCGCACCCTCCCACAGTGTCTACACCCATCCCTCCCCACTGTCTGCACCCACCACTCCCCGGTGTCTGCACCCCGCCTTCCCCCAGTGTCTGCATCCCCACTTCCCCCAGTTTCTGCGCCGACTCTACTCCAGTGCCTGCACCCACCATTCCCCCAGTGTCTGCACCCACCCTCAACCAGGGTCTGCATCCCCCCTTGTTCCAGTGTCTGCACCGGACTCTTTCCCTGTGTCTGCTCCCAACCCTCCCCCAGTGTCTGCACCCACCCTTCCCCCAGTGTCTGCACCCTCCCCGCCCCCAGTTTCTGCACCCACCGCTCCCCCAGTGTCTGCACCCACCCTCCCCCAGTGTCTGCATCCACCGCTCCCCTAGTGTCTGCACCCACCCCTCCCCCAGTTTCTGCACGTACCCTTCCCCCAGTGTCTGCACCCACCCCTCCCCCTGTGTCTGCACCCACCCATCCCCCAGTGTCTGCATCCCCTTCCCACAGTGTCTGTACCCCTCTTCCCCAGTGTCTGCACCCGCTTCCCCCAGTGTCTGCATCCCCTTCCCCAGTGTCTGCACCCACCCCTCCCCCAGTTTCTGCACCATCTCTCCCCAGTGCCTGCAGCCCTTTCCCCCAGTGTCTGCACCCACCGCTCCCCCAGTGTCTGCACCCACTCCTCATCCAGTGTCTGCAACCTGCCTCCCCCAGTGTCTGCACCCATCCTTCCCCCATTGTCTGCACCCACCCCTCCCCCAGTGTCTGCACCCACCCTCCCCTAGAGTCTGCACTCACCCCTCCCGCAGTGTCTGCATCCACCCCTACCCCAGTGTCTGCACCCACCCCTCCCCCAGTGTCTGCACTCACCCCTCCCGCAGTGTCTGCATCCACCCCTACCCCAGTCTCTGTACCCACACCCATCTCCAGTGTCTGCACCCACCCCTCCCCCGGTGTCTGCACCCACCCCTGCCCCAGTGTCGGCACCCACCCCTGCCCAGGTATCAGCACCCACCCCTCATCCAGTGTCTGCACCCACCCACCACCGGTGTCTACACCCACCCCTTTCCCATTGTCTGCACCCACCCCTCCCCCATAGTCTGCACGCACCCACCCCCAGAGTCTGCACTCACCCCTCCCGCAGAGTCTGCATCCACCTTCCCCCAGTGTCCTCACCCACCCCTCCCCCATTATCTGCACCCACTCCTCCCCCAGTGTCTGCACCCACCCCTCCCCCAGTGTCTGCACCCACCCCTCCCCCAGTGTCTTCACCCACCCCTTCCCCTAATGTCTGCAGCCCTTCCCTCAGTGTCTGCACACACTCCTCCCCCAGTGTCGGCACCCACCCCTCCCCTAGTGCCCGCAACCACCCCTCCACCAGTGTCTGCACCCACACCTTTCCCATTGTCTGCACCCACCCCTCCCCCAGTGTCTGCAACCACCCCTCACCCAGTGTCTGCACCCACCCCTCCCCCAGTGTCTTCACCCACCCCTTCCCCTAGTGTCCGCACCCACCCCTGCCCCAGTGTCTGCACCCACCCCTCCCCCAGTGTCTTCACCCACCCCTTCCCCTAGTGTCCGCACCCACCCCTGCCCCAGTGTCCGCAACCACCCCTTAACCAGTGTCTGCACTCCCTTCCCCCAGTGTCTGCACCCACACCCTCCCACTGTGTCTACACACACCCCTCCCCACTGTCGGCACCCACCACTCCCCCATGTCTGCATCCCCTTCCCACAGTGTCTGTACCCCTCTTCCCCCAGTGTCTGCACCCACTTCCCCCAGTGTCGGCATCCCCTTCCCCAGTGTCTGCATCCACCCCTCCCCCAGTTTCTGCACCATCTCTCCCCAGTGCCTGCAGCCCATTCCCCCAGTGTCTGCACCCATCGCTCCCCCAGTGTCTGCACCCACTCCTCATCCAGTGTCTGCAACCTGCCTTCCCCAGTGTCTGCACCCAACCGTCCCCCAGTGTCTGCAACCACCCCTACCCCAGTGTCTGCACCCACCCCTCACCCAGTGTCTGCACCCACCCTCCACCAGTGACTGCACCCACCCCTCCCCCAGTGTCTGCACCCACCCCTCCCCCAGTGTCTGCACCCACCACTCCCCCAGTTTCTGCAGCCCCTCCCCCAGTGGCTGCACTCCCTTCCCCCAGTGTCTGCACCCACCCCTGCCCCAGTGTCGGCACCCACCCCTGCCCATGTGTCAGCACCCACCCCTCCCCAAGTGTCTGCACCCATCCCTCCCCCAGTGTCTGCACCCACCCTCCACCAGTGTCTACACCCACCCCTTTCCCATTGTCTGCACCGACACCTCCCCCAGTGTCTGCACGCAACCACCCCCAGAGTCTGCACTCACCCCTCCCGCAGAGTCTGCATCCACCTTCCTCCAGTGTCTGTACCCACCCCTCCCCCATTATCTGCACCCACTCCTCCCCCAGTGTCGGCACCCACCCCTCCCCCAGTGTCTGCACCCACCCCTCCCCCAGTGTCTGCAACCACCTCTCACCCAGTGTCTTCACCCACCCCTTCCCCTAATGTCTGCAGCCCCACCCTCAGTGTCTGCACCCACCCCTCCCCCAGTGTCCGCAACCACCCCTCCACCAGTGTCTGCACTCCCTTCCCCCAGTGTCCGCACCCACCCCTGCCCCAGTGTCGGCACCCACCCCTCCCCCAGTGTCTGCAACCACCCATCACCCAGTGGCTGCACCCACCCTCCACCAGTGACTGCACCCACACCCTCCCACAGTGTCTACACCCACCCCTCCCCACTGTCTGCACCCACCACTCCCCGGTGTCTGCACCCCGCCTTCCCCCAGTGTCTGCATCCCCACTTCCCCCAGTTTCTGCGCCGACTCTACTCCAGTGCCTGCACCCACCATTCCCCCAGTGTCTGCACCCACCTCTCACTCAGTGTCTGCACCCAACCTCAACCAGGATCTGCATCCCCCTTGTTCCAGTGTCTGCACCGGACTCTTTCCCTGTGTCTGCTCCCAACCCTCCCCCAGTGTCTGCACCCACCCTTCCCCCAGTGTCGGCACCCACCCCTCCCCCAGTGTCCGCACCCACCCCTTCCCCCAGTGTCTGCAACCACCCTTCCCCCAGTGTCCGCACCCACCCTTCCCCCAGTGTCTGCAACCACCCTTCCCCCAGTGTCCGCACCCACCCTTCCCCCAGTGTCCGCACCCACCCCTGCCCCAGTGTCGGCACCCAACCCTCCCCCAGTGTCTGCAACCACCCATCACCCAGTGGCTGCACCCACTCTACACCAGTGACTGCACCCGCCCCCTCCCACAGTGTCTACACCCATCCCTCCCCACTGTCTGCACCCACCACTCCCCGGTGTCTGCACCCCGCCTTCCCCCAGTGTCTGCATCCCCACTTCCCCCAGTTTCTGCGCCGACTCTACTCCAGTGCCTGCACCCACCATTCCCCCAGTGTCTGCACCCACCTCTCACTCAGTGTCTGCACCCACCCTCAACCAGGGTCTGCATCCCCCCTTGTTCCAGTGTCTGCACCGGACTCTTTCCCTGTGTCTGCTCCCAACCCTCCCCCAGTGTCTGCACCCACCCTTCCCCCAGTGTCTGCATCCTCCCCACCCCCAGTTTCTGCACCCACCGCTCCCCCAGTGTCTGCACCCACCCTCCCCCAGTGTCTGCATCCACCGCTCCCCTAGTGTCTGCGCCCACCCCTCCCCCAGTTTCTGCACGTACCCTTCCCCCAGTGTCTGCACCCACCCCTCCCCCTGTGTCTGCACCCACCCATCCCTCAGTGTCTGCATCCCCTTCCCACAGTGTCTGTACCCCTCTTCCCCCAGTGTCTGCACCCCCTTCCCCCAGTGTCTGCATCCCCTTCCCCAGTGTCTGCACCCACCCCTCCCCCAGTTTCTGCACCATCTCTCCCCAGTGCCAGCAGCCCATTCCCCCAGTGTCTGCACCCACCGCTCCCCCAGTGTCTGCACCCATCCCTCATCCAGTGTCTGCACCCACCCTCCCCTAGAGTCTGCACTCACCCCTCCCCCAGTGTCTGCACCCAACCCTCCCCCAGTGTCTGCAACCACCCCTCCCCTAGTGTCTGCACCCACCCCTCACCCTGTGTCTGCACCCACCCTCCACCAGTGACTGCACCCACCCCTCCCGCAGTGTGTGCATCCACCCCTGCCCCAGTCTCTGTACCCACCCCTCCCCCAGTGTCTGCATCCACCACTCACCCAGTTTCAGCACCCAACCCTCCCACAGTTTCTGCACCCACCCCTCCCCCAGTGTCTGCAACCACCCCTCACCCAGTGTCTGCTCACACTCTTCCCCATTGTCGGCACCCACACCCATCTCCAGTGTCTGCACCTACCCCTCCCCCAGTGTCTGCACCCACCTCTCCCCCAGTGTCTGCACCCACCACTCCCCCAGTTTCTGCAGCCCCTCCCCCAGTGGCTGCACTCCCTTCCCCCAGTGTCTGCACCCACCCCTGCCCCAGTGTCGGTACCCACCCCTGCCCAGGTGTCGGCACCCACCCCTCCCCAAGTGTCTGCACCCATCCCTCCCCCAGTGTCTGCACCCACCGCTCCCCCAGTGTCTGCATCCACCCCTCACCCAGTGTCTGCACCCACCCTCCACCAGTGTCTACACCCACGCCTTTCCCATTGTCTGCACCCACCCCTCCTACAGTGTCTGCACCCACCCCTCCCCAGTGTCTGCACCCACCCACTCTAGAGTCTGCACTCACCCCTCCCGCAGAGTCTGCATCCACCTTCCCCCAGTGTCTGCACCTACCCCTCCCCCATTGTCTGCACCCACTCCTCCCCCAGTGTCTGCACCCACCCTCCCCTAGAGTCTGCACTCACCTATCCCGCAGTGTCTGCATCCACCTTGCCCCAGTGTTGGCAGCCGACCTTGCCCCAGTGTCTGCACCCAACTCTCCCCCAGTGTCTGCAACCACCCCTACCCCAGTGTCTGCACCCACCCCTCACCCAGTGTCTGCACCCACCCTCCACCAGTGACTGCACCCACCCCTCCCCCAGTGTCTGCACCCACCCTCCCCTAGAGTCTGCACTCACCCCTCCCGCAGTGTCTGCATCCACCCCTACCCCAGTGTCTGCACCCACCCCTCCCCCAGTGTCTGCACTCACCCCTCCCGCAGTGTCTGCATCCACCCCTACCCCAGTCTCTGTACCCACACCCATCTCCAGTGTCTGCACCCACCCCTCCCCCGGTGTCTGCACCCACCCCTGCCCCAGTGTCGGCACCCACCCCTGCCCAGGCATCAGCACCCACCCCTCATCCAGTGTCTGCACCCACCCACCACCGGTGTCTACACCCACCCCTTTCCCATTGTCTGCACCCACCCCTCCCCCAGAGTCTGCACCCACCCACCCCCAGAGTCTGCACTCACCCCTCCCGCAGAGTCTGCATCCACCTTCCCCCAGTGTCCTCACCCACCCCTCCCCCATTATCTGCACCCACTCCTCCCCCAGTGTCTGCACCCACCCCTCCCCCAGTGTCTGCACCCACCCCTCCCCCAGTGTCTTCACCCACCCCTTCCCCTAATGTCTGCAGCCCCTCCCTCAGTGTCTGCACACACTCCTCCCCCAGTGTCGGCACCCACCCCTCCCCTAGTGCCCGCAACCACCCCTCCACCAGTGTCTGCACCCACACCTTTCCCATTGTCTGCACCCACCCCTCCCCCAGTGTCTGCAACCACCCCTCACCCAGTGTCTGCACCCACCCCTCCCCCAGTGTCTTCACCCACCCCTTCCCCTAGTGTCCGCACCCACCCCTGCCCCAGTGTCTGCACCCACCCCTCCCCCAGTGTCTTCACCCACCCCTTCCCCTAGTGTCCGCACCCACCCCTGCCCCAGTGTCCGCAACCACCCCTTAACCAGTGTCTGCACTCCCTTCCCCCAGTGTCTGCACCCACACCCTCCCACTGTGTCTACACCCACCCCTCCCCACTGTCGGCACCCACCACTCCCCCATGTCTGCATCCCCTTCCCACAGTGTCTGTACCCCTCTTCCCCCAGTGTCTGCACCCACTTCCCCCAGTGTCGGCATCCCCTTCCCCAGTGTCTGCATCCACCCCTCCCCCAGTTTCTGCACCATCTATCCCCAGTGCCTGCAGCCCATTCCCCCAGTGTCTGCACCCATCGCTCCCCCAGTGTCTGCACCCACTCCTCATCCAGTGTCTGCAACCTGCCTTCCCCAGTGTCTGCACCCAACCGTCCCCCAGTGTCTGCAACCACCCCTACCCCAGTGTCTGCACCCACCCCTCACCCAGTGTCTGCACCCACCCTCCACCAGTGACTGCACCCACCCCTCCCCCAGTGTCTGCACCCACCCCTCCCCCAGTGGCTGCACCCACCACTCCCCCAGTTTCTGCAGCCTCTCCACCAGTGTCTACACCCACCCCTTTCCCATTGTCTGCACCCACCCCTCCCCCAGTGTCTGCACCCACCCAACCCCTGAGTCTGCACTCACCCCACCCGCAGAGTCTGCATCCACCTTCCTCCAGTGTCTGCACCCACCCCTCCCCCATTATCTGCACCCACTCCTCCACCAGTGTCTGCACCCACCCCTTCCCCTAATGTCTGCAGCCCCTCCCTCAGTGTCTGCACCCACCACTCCTCCAGTGTCCGCAACCACCCCTCCACCAGTGTCTGCACTCCCTTCCCCCAGTGTCTGCACCCACCCCTCCCCCAGTGTCGGCACCCACCCCTCCCCCAGTGTCTGCAACCACCCTTCCCCCAGTGTCCGCACCCACCCCTTCCCCCAGTGTCCGCACCCACTCCCTGCCCCAGTGTCGGCACCCAACCCTCCCCCAGTGTCTGCAACCACCCATCACCCAGTGGCTGCACCCACCCTCCACCAGTGACTGCACCCACACCCTCCCACAGTGTCTACACCCACCCCTCCCCACTGTCTGCACCCACCACTCCCCGGTGTCTGCACCCCGCCTTCCCCCAGTGTCTGCATCCCCACTTCCCCCAGTTTCTGCGCCGACTCTACTCCAGTGCCTGCACCCACCATTCCCCCAGTGTCTGCACCCACCTCTCACTCAGTGTCTGCACCCACCCTCAACCAGGATCTGCATCCCCCCTTGTTCCAGTGTCTGCACCGGACTCTTTCCCTGTGTCTGCTCCCAACCCTCCCCCAGTGTCTGCACCCACCCTTCCCCCAGTGTCTGCACCCTCCCCGCCTCCAGTTTCTGCACCCACCGCTCCCCCAGTGTCTGCACCCACCCTCCCCCAGTGTCTGCATCCACCGCTCCCCTAGTGTCTGCACCCACCCCTCCCCCAGTTTCTGCACGTACCCTTCCCCCAGTGTCTGCACCCACCCCTCCCCCTGTGTCTGCACCCACCCATCCCCCATGTCTGCATCCCCTTCCCACAGTGTCTGTACCCCTCTTCCCCCAGTGTCTGCACCCCCTTCCCCCAGTGTCTGCATCCCCTTCCCCAGTGGCTTCACCCACCCCTCCCCCAGTTTCTGCACCATCTCTCCCCAGTGCCTGCAGCCCATTCCCCCAGTGTCTGCACCCACCCCTCCCCCAGTGTCTTCACCCACCCCTTCCCCTAATGTCTGCAGCCCCTCCCTCAGAGTCTGCACCCACCCCTCCCCCAGTGTCCGCAACCACCCCTCCACCAGTGTCTGCACTCCCTTCCCCCAGTGTCTGCACCCACCCCTCCCCCAGTGTCTGCAACCACCCTTCCCCCAGTGTCCGCACCCACCCTTCCCCCAGTGTCCGCACCCACTCCTGCCCCAGTGTCGGCACCCACCCCTCCCCCAGTGTCGGCACCCACCCCTCCCCCAGTGTCTGCAACCACCCTTCCCCCAGTGTCCGCACCCACCCCTTCCCCCAGTGTCTGCACTCACCCCTCCCGCAGTGTCTGCATCCACCCCTACCCCAGTCTCTGTACCCACACCCATCTCCAGTGTCTGCACCCACCCCTCCCCCGGTGTCTGCACCCACCCCTGCCCCAGTGTCGGCACCCACCCCTGCCCAGGCATCAGCACCCACCCCTCATCCAGTGTCTGCACCCACCCACCACCGGTGTCTACACCCACCCCTTTCCCATTGTCTGCACCCACCCCTCCCCCAGAGTCTGCACCCACCCACCCCCAGAGTCTGCACTCACCCCTCCCGCAGAGTCTGCATCCACCTTCCCCCAGTGTCCTCACCCACCCCTCCCCCATTATCTGCACCCACTCCTCCCCCAGTGTCTGCACCCACCCCTCCCCCAGTGTCTGCACCCACCCCTCCCCCAGTGTCTTCACCCACCCCTTCCCCTAATGTCTGCAGCCCCTCCCTCAGTGTCTGCACACACTCCTCCCCCAGTGTCGGCACCCACCCCTCCCCTAGTGCCCGCAACCACCCCTCCACCAGTGTCTGCACCCACACCTTTCCCATTGTCTGCACCCACCCCTCCCCCAGTGTCTGCAACCACCCCTCACCCAGTGTCTGCACCCACCCCTCCCCCAGTGTCTTCACCCACCCCTTCCCCTAGTGTCCGCACCCACCCCTGCCCCAGTGTCTGCACCCACCCCTCCCCCAGTGTCTTCACCCACCCCTTCCCCTAGTGTCCGCACCCACCCCTGCCCCAGTGTCCGCAACCACCCCTTAACCAGTGTCTGCACTCCCTTCCCCCAGTGTCTGCACCCACACCCTCCCACTGTGTCTACACCCACCCCTCCCCACTGTCGGCACCCACCACTCCCCCATGTCTGCATCCCCTTCCCACAGTGTCTGTACCCCTCTTCCCCCAGTGTCTGCACCCACTTCCCCCAGTGTCGGCATCCCCTTCCCCAGTGTCTGCATCCACCCCTCCCCCAGTTTCTGCACCATCTATCCCCAGTGCCTGCAGCCCATTCCCCCAGTGTCTGCACCCATCGCTCCCCCAGTGTCTGCACCCACTCCTCATCCAGTGTCTGCAACCTGCCTTCCCCAGTGTCTGCACCCAACCGTCCCCCAGTGTCTGCAACCACCCCTACCCCAGTGTCTGCACCCACCCCTCACCCAGTGTCTGCACCCACCCTCCACCAGTGACTGCACCCACCCCTCCCCCAGTGTCTGCACCCACCCCTCCCCCAGTGGCTGCACCCACCACTCCCCCAGTTTCTGCAGCCTCTCCACCAGTGTCTACACCCACCCCTTTCCCATTGTCTGCACCCACCCCTCCCCCAGTGTCTGCACCCACCCAACCCCTGAGTCTGCACTCACCCCACCCGCAGAGTCTGCATCCACCTTCCTCCAGTGTCTGCACCCACCCCTCCCCCATTATCTGCACCCACTCCTCCACCAGTGTCTGCACCCACCCCTTCCCCTAATGTCTGCAGCCCCTCCCTCAGTGTCTGCACCCACCACTCCTCCAGTGTCCGCAACCACCCCTCCACCAGTGTCTGCACTCCCTTCCCCCAGTGTCTGCACCCACCCCTCCCCCAGTGTCGGCACCCACCCCTCCCCCAGTGTCTGCAACCACCCTTCCCCCAGTGTCCGCACCCACCCCTTCCCCCAGTGTCCGCACCCACTCCCTGCCCCAGTGTCGGCACCCAACCCTCCCCCAGTGTCTGCAACCACCCATCACCCAGTGGCTGCACCCACCCTCCACCAGTGACTGCACCCACACCCTCCCACAGTGTCTACACCCACCCCTCCCCACTGTCTGCACCCACCACTCCCCGGTGTCTGCACCCCGCCTTCCCCCAGTGTCTGCATCCCCACTTCCCCCAGTTTCTGCGCCGACTCTACTCCAGTGCCTGCACCCACCATTCCCCCAGTGTCTGCACCCACCTCTCACTCAGTGTCTGCACCCACCCTCAACCAGGATCTGCATCCCCCCTTGTTCCAGTGTCTGCACCGGACTCTTTCCCTGTGTCTGCTCCCAACCCTCCCCCAGTGTCTGCACCCACCCTTCCCCCAGTGTCTGCACCCTCCCCGCCTCCAGTTTCTGCACCCACCGCTCCCCCAGTGTCTGCACCCACCCTCCCCCAGTGTCTGCATCCACCGCTCCCCTAGTGTCTGCACCCACCCCTCCCCCAGTTTCTGCACGTACCCTTCCCCCAGTGTCTGCACCCACCCCTCCCCCTGTGTCTGCACCCACCCATCCCCCATGTCTGCATCCCCTTCCCACAGTGTCTGTACCCCTCTTCCCCCAGTGTCTGCACCCCCTTCCCCCAGTGTCTGCATCCCCTTCCCCAGTGGCTTCACCCACCCCTCCCCCAGTTTCTGCACCATCTCTCCCCAGTGCCTGCAGCCCATTCCCCCAGTGTCTGCACCCACCCCTCCCCCAGTGTCTTCACCCACCCCTTCCCCTAATGTCTGCAGCCCCTCCCTCAGAGTCTGCACCCACCCCTCCCCCAGTGTCCGCAACCACCCCTCCACCAGTGTCTGCACTCCCTTCCCCCAGTGTCTGCACCCACCCCTCCCCCAGTGTCTGCAACCACCCTTCCCCCAGTGTCCGCACCCACCCTTCCCCCAGTGTCCGCACCCACTCCTGCCCCAGTGTCGGCACCCACCCCTCCCCCAGTGTCGGCACCCACCCCTCCCCCAGTGTCTGCAACCACCCTTCCCCCAGTGTCCGCACCCACCCCTTCCCCCAGTGTCCGCACCCACCCCTGCCCCAGTGTCGGCACCCAACCCTCCCCCAGTGTCTGCAACCACCCATCACCTAGTGGCTGCACCCACCCTCCACCAGTGACTGCACCCACACCCTCCCACAGTGTCTACACCCACCCCTCCCCACTGTCTGCACCCACCACTCCCCGGTGTCTGCACCCCGCCTTCCCCCAGTGTCTGCATCCCCACTTCCCCCAGTTTCTGCGCCGACTCTACTCCAGTGCCTGCACCCACCATTCCCCCAGTGTCTGCACCCACCTCTCACTCAGTGTCTGCACCCACCCTCAACCAGGATCTGCATCCCCCCTTGTTCCAGTGTCTGCACCGGACTCTTTCCCTGTGTCTGCTCCTAACCCTCCCGCAGTGTGTGCATCCACCCCTCCCCCAGTGTCTGCATCCCCACTTCCCCCAGTTTCTGCGCCGACTCTACTCCAGTGCCTGCACCCACCATTCCCCCAGTGTCTGCACCCACCTCTCACTCAGTGTCTGCACCCACCCTCAACCAGGATCTGCATCCCCCTTGTTCCAGTGTCTGCACCGGACTCTTTCCCTATGTCTGCACCCACCCCTCCCCCAGTGTCCGCAACCACCCCTCCACCAGTGTCTGCACTCCCTTCCCCCAGTGTCGGCACCCACCCCTCCCCCAGTGTCTGCAACCACCCTTCCCCCAGTGTCCGCACCCACCCCTTCCCCCAGTGTCTGCAACCACCCTTCCCCCAGTGTCCGCACCCACCCTTCCCCCAGTGTCCGCACCCACCCCTGCCCCAGTGTCGGCACCCAACCCTCCCCCAGTGTCTGCAACCACCCATCACCCAGTGGCTGCACCCACCCTCCACCAGTGACTGCACCCGCCCCCTCCCACAGTGTCTACACCCATCCCTCCCCACTGTCTGCACCCACCACTCCCCGGTGTCTGCACCCCGCCTTCCCCCAGTGTCTGCATCCCCACTTCCCCCAGTTTCTGCGCCGACTCTACTCCAGTGCCTGCACCCACCATTCCCCCAGTGTCTGCACCCACCTCTCACTCAGTGTCTGCACCCACCCTCAACCAGGGTCTGCATCCCCCCTTGTTCCAGTGTCTGCACCGGACTCTTTCCCTGTGTCTGCTCCCAACCCTCCCCCAGTGTCTGCACCCACCCTTCCCCCAGTGTCTGCATCCTCCCCGCCCCCAGTTTCTGCACCCACCGCTCCCCCAGTGTCTGCACCCACCCTCCCCCAGTGTCTGCATCCACCGCTCCCCTAGTGTCTGCGCCCACCCCTCCCCCAGTTTCTGCACGTACCCTTCCCCCAGTGTCTGCACCCACCCCTCCCCCTGTGTCTGCACCCACCCATCCCCCAGTGTCTGCATCCCCTTCCCACAGTGTCTGTACCCCTCTTCCCCCAGTGTCTGCACTCCCTTCCCCCAGTGTCTGCATCCCCTTCCCCAGTGTCTGCACCCACCCCTCCCCCAGTTTCTGCACCATCTCTCCCCAGTGCCAGCAGCCCATTCCCCCAGTGTCTGCACCCACCGCTCCCCCAGTGTCTGCACCCATCCCTCATCCAGTGTCTGCACCCACCCTCCCCTAGAGTCTGCACTCACCCCTCCCCCAGTGTCTGCACCCAACCCTCCCCCAGTGTCTGCAACCACCCCTCCCCTAGTGTCTGCACCCACCCCTCACCCTGTGTCTGCACCCACCCTCCACCAGTGACTGCACCCACCCCTCCCGCAGTGTGTGCATCCACCCCTCCCCCAGTCTCTGCACCCACCCCTCCCCCAGTGTCTGCATCCACCACTCACCCAGTTTCAGCACCCAACCCTCCCACAGTTTCTGCACCCACCCCTCCCCCAGTGTCTGCAACCACCCCTCACCCAGTGTCTGCTCACACTCTTCCCCATTGTCGGCACCCACACCCATCTCCAGTGTCTGCACCTACCCCTCCCCCAGTGTCTGCACCCACCTCTCCCCCAGTGTCTGCACCCACCACTCCCCCAGTTTCTGCAGCCCCTCCCCCAGTGGCTGCACTCCCTTCCCCCAGTGTCTGCACCCACCCCTGCCCCAGTGTCGGTACCCACCCCTGCCCAGGTGTCGGCACCCACCCCTCCCCAAGTGTCTGCACCCATCCCTCCCCCAGTGTCTGCACCCACCGCTCCCCCAGTGTCTGCATCCACCCCTCACCCAGTGTCTGCACCCACCCTCCACCAGTGTCTACACCCACGCCTTTCCCATTGTCTGCACCCACCCCTCCTACAGTGTCTGCACCCACCCCTCCCCAGTGTCTGCACCCACCCACTCTAGAGTCTGCACTCACCCCTCCCGCAGAGTCTGCATCCACCTTCCCCCAGTGTCTGCACCTACCCCTCCCCCATTGTCTGCACCCACTTCTCCCCCAGTGTCTGCACCCACCCTCCCCTAGAGTCTGCACTCACCTATCCCGCAGTGTCTGCATCCACCTTGCCCCAGTGTTGGCAGCCGACCTTGCCCCAGTGTCTGCACCCAACTCTCCCCCAGTGTCTGCAACCACCCCTACCCCAGTGTCTGCACCCACCCCTCACCCAGTGTCTGCACCCACCCTCCACCAGTGACTGCACCCACCCCTCCCCCAGTGTCTGCACCCACCCCTCCCCCAGTGGCTGCACCCACCACTCCCCCAGTTTCTGCAGCCTCTCCCCCAGTGGCTGCACTCCCTTCCCCCAGTGTCTGCACCCACTCCTGCCCCAGTGTCGGCACCCACCCCTGCCCAGGTGTCAGCACCCATCCCTCCCCAAGTGTCTGCACCCATCCCTCCCCCAGTGTCTGCACCCACCCTCCACCAGTGTCTACACCCACCCCTTTCCCATTGTCTGCACCCACCCCTCCCCCAGTGTCTGCACCCACCCAACCCCTGAGTCTGCACTCACCCCACCCGCAGAGTCTGCATCCACCTTCCTCCAGTGTCTGCACCCACCCCTCCCCCAGTATCTGCAACCACCCCTCCCCCAGTGTCTGCAACCACCCCTCACCCAGTGTCTGCACCCACCCCTCCCCCAGTGTCTTCACCCACCCCTTCCCCTAATGTCTGCAGCCCCTCCCTCAGTGTCTGCACCCACCACTCCCCCAGTGTCCGCAACCACCCCTCCACCAGTGTCTGCACTCCCTTCCCCCAGTGTCTGCACCCACCCCTCCCCCAGTGTCGGCACCCACCCCTCCCCCAGTGTCTGCAACCACCCTTCCCCCAGTGTCCGCACCCACCCCTTCCCCCAGTGTCCGCACCCACTCCCTGCCCCAGTGTCGGCACCCAACCCTCCCCCAGTGTCTGCAACCACCCATCACCCAGTGGCTGCACCCACCCTCCACCAGTGACTGCACCCACACCCTCCCACAGTGTCTACACCCACCCCTCCCCACTGTCTGCACCCACCACTCCCCGGTGTCTGCACCCCGCCTTCCCCCAGTGTCTGCATCCCCACTTCCCCCAGTTTCTGCGCCGACTCTACTCCAGTGCCTGCACCCACCATTCCCCCAGTGTCTGCACCCACCTCTCACTCAGTGTCTGCACCCAGCCTCAACCAGGGTCTGCATCCCCCCTTGTTCCTGTGTCTGCACCGGACTCTTTCCCTGTGTCTGCTCCCAACCCTCCCCCAGTGTCTGCACCCACCCTTCCCCCAGTGTCTGCATCCTCCCCGCCCCCAGTTTCTGCACCCACCGCTCCCCCAGTGTCTGCACCCACCCTCCCCCAGTGTCTGCATCCACCGCTCCCCTAGTGTCTGCGCCCACCCCTCCCCCAGTTTCTGCACGTACCCTTCCCCCAGTGTCTGCACCCACCCCTCCCCCTGTGTCTGCACCCACCCATCCCCCAGTGTCTGCATCCCCTTCCCACAGTGTCTGCACCCCTCTTCCCCCAGTGTCTGCACCCCCTTCCCCCAGTGTCTGCATCCCCTTCCCCAGTGTCTGCACCCACCCCTCCCCCAGTTTCTGCACCATCTCTCCCCAGTGCCAGCAGCCCATTCCCCCAGTGTCTGCACCCACCGCTCCCCCAGTGTCTGCACCCATCCCTCATCCAGTGTCTGCACCCACCCTCCCCTAGAGTCTGCACTCACCCCTCCCCCAGTGTCTGCACCCAACCCTCCCCCAGTGTCTGCAACCACCCCTCCCCTAGTGTCTGCACCCACCCCTCACCCTGTGTCTGCACCCACCCTCCACCAGTGACTGCACCCACCCCTCCCGCAGTGTGTGCATCCACCCCTCCCCCAGTCTCTGCACCCACCCCTCCCCCAGTGTCTGCATCCACCACTCACCCAGTTTCAGCACCCAACCCTCCCACAGTTTCTGCACCCACCCCTCCCCCAGTGTCTGCAACCACCCCTCACCCAGTGTCTGCTCACACTCTTCCCCATTGTCGGCACCCACACCCATCTCCAGTGTCTGCACCTACCCCTCCCCCAGTGTCTACACCCACCTCTCCCCCAGTGTCTGCACCCACCACTCCCCCAGTTTCTGCAGCCCCTCCCCCAGTGGCTGCACTCCCTTCCCCCAGTGTCTGCACCCACCCCTGCCCCAGTGTCGGTACCCACCACTGCCCAGGTGTCGGCACCCACCCCTCCCCAAGTGTCTGCACCCATCCCTCCCCCAGTGTCTGCACCCACCGCTCCCCCAGTGTCTGCATCCACCCCTCACCCAGTGTCTGCACCCACCCTCCACCAGTGTCTACACCCACGCCTTTCCCATTGTCTGCACCCACCCCTCCTACAGTGTCTGCACCCACCCCTCCCCAGTGTCTGCACCCACCCACTCTAGAGTCTGCACTCACCCCTCCCGCAGAGTCTGCATCCACCTTCCCCCAGTGTCTGCACCTACCCCTCCCCCATTGTCTGCACCCACTCCTCCCCCAGTGTCTGCACCCACCCTCCCCTAGAGTCTGCACTCACCTATCCCGCAGTGTCTGCATCCACCTTGCCCCAGTGTTTGCAGCCGACCTTGCCCCAGTGTCTGCACCCAACTCTCCCCCAGTGTCTGCAACCACCCCAACCCCAGTGTCTGCACCCACCCCTCACCCAGTGTCTGCACCCACCCTCCACCAGTGACTGCACCCACCCCTCCCCCAGTGTCTGCACCCACCCCTCCCCCAGTGGCTGCACCCACCACTCCCCCAGTTTCTGCAGCCTCTCCCCCAGTGGCTGCACTCCCTTCCCCCAGTGTCTGCACCCACTCCTGCCCCAGTGTCGGCACCCACCCCTGCCCAGGTGTCAGCACCCATCCCTCCCCAAGTGTCTGCACCCATCCCTCCCCCAGTGTCTGCACCCACCCTCCACCAGTGTCTACACCCACCCCTTTCCCATTGTCTGCACCCACCCCTCCCCCAGTGTCTGCACCCACCCAACCCCTGAGTCTGCACTCACCCCACCCGCAGAGTCTGCATCCACCTTCCTCCAGTGTCTGCACCCACCCCTCCCCCATTATCTGCACCCACTCCTCCACCAGTGTCTGCACCCACCCCTCCCCCAGTATCTGCAACCACCCCTCCCCCAGTGTCTGCAACCACCCCTCACCCAGTGTCTGCACCCACCCCTCCCCCAGTGTCTTCACCCACCCCTTCCCCTAATGTCTGCAGCCCCTCCCTCAGTGTCTGCACCCACCACTCCCCCAGTGTCCGCAACCACCCCTCCACCAGTGTCTGCACTCCCTTCCCCCAGTGTCTGCACCCACCCCTCCCCCAGTGTCGGCACCCACCCCTCCCCCAGTGTCTGCAACCACCCTTCCCCCAGTGTCCGCACCCACCCCTTCCCCCAGTGTCCGCACCCACTCCCTGCCCCAGTGTCGGCACCCAACCCTCCCCCAGTGTCTGCAACCACCCATCACCCAGTGGCTGCACCCACCCTCCACCAGTGACTGCACCCACACCCTCCCACAGTGTCTACACCCACCCCTCCCCACTGTCTGCACCCACCACTCCCCGGTGTCTGCACCCCGCCTTCCCCCAGTGTCTGCATCCCCACTTCCCCCAGTTTCTGCGCCGACTCTACTCCAGTGCCTGCACCCACCATTCCCCCAGTGTCTGCACCCACCTCTCACTCAGTGTCTGCACCCACCCTCAACCAGGATCTGCATCCCCCCTTGTTCCAGTGTCTGCACCGGACTCTTTCCCTGTGTCTGCTCCCAACCCTCCCCCAGTGTCTGCACCCACCCTTCCCCCAGTGTCTGCACCCTCCCCGCCTCCAGTTTCTGCACCCACCGCTCCCCCAGTGTCTGCACCCACCCTCCCCCAGTGTCTGCATCCACCGCTCCCCTAGTGTCTGCACCCACCCCTCCCCCAGTTTCTGCACGTACCCTTTCCCCAGTGTCTGCACCCACCCCTCCCCCTGTGTCTGCACCCACCCATCCCCCATGTCTGCATCCCCTTCCCACAGTGTCTGTACCCCTCTTCCCCCAGTGTCTGCACCCCCTTCCCCCAGTGTCTGCATCCCCTTCCCCAGTGGCTTCACCCACCCCTCCCCCAGTTTCTGCACCATCTCTCCCCAGTGCCTGCAGCCCATTCCCCCAGTCTCTGCACCCACCCCTCCCCCAGTGTCTTCACCCACCCCTTCCCCTAATGTCTGCAGCCCCTCCCTCAGTGTCTGCACCCACCCCTCCCCCAGTGTCCGCAACCACCCCTCCACCAGTGTCTGCACTCCCTTCCCCCAGTGTCTGCACCCACGCCTCCCCCAGTGTCGGCACCCACCCCTCCCCCAGTGTCTGCAACCACCCTTCCCCCAGTGTCCGCACCCACCCTTCCCCCAGTGTCCGCACCCACTCCTGCCCCAGTGTCGGCACCCAACCCTCCCCCAGTGTCTGCAACCACCCATCACCCAGTGGCTGCACTCACCCTCCACCAGTGACTGCACCCGCACCCTCCCACAGTGTCTGCACCCATCCCTCCCCACTGTCTGCACCCACCACTCCCCAGTGTCTGCACCCACCCCTCCCCCAGTGTCGGCACCCACCCCTCCCCCAGTGTCTGCAACCACCCTTCCCCCAGTGTCCGCACCCACCCCTTCCCCCAGTGTCCGCACCCACCCCTGCACCAGTGTCGGCACCCAACCCTCCCCCAGTGTCTGCAACCACCCATCACCCAGTGGCTGCACTCACCCTCCACCAGTGACTGCACCCGCACCCTCCCACAGTGTCTGCACCCATCCCTCCCCACTGTCTGCACCCACCACTCCCCAGTGTCTGCACCCACCCCTCCCCCAGTGTCGGCACCCACCCCTCCCCCAGTGTCGGCACCCACCCCTCCCCCAGTGTCTGCACCCACCCCTCCCCCAGTGTCTGCAACCACCCCTCCCACAGTGTCTGCACCCATCCCTCCCCACTGTCTGCACCCACCACTCCCCAGTGTCTGCACCCACCCCTCCCCCAGTGTCGGCACCCACCCCTCACCCAGTGTCTGCACCCACCCCTCCCCCAGTGTCTTCACCCACCCCTTCCCCTATTGTCTGCAGCCCCTCCCTCAGTGTTTGCACCCACCCCTCCCCCAGTGTCCGCAACCACCCCTCCACCAGTGTCTGCACTCCCTTCCCCCAGTGTCTGCATCCACCCCTCATCCAGTGTCTGCACCCACCCACCACCAGTGTCTACACCCACCCCCAGAGTCTGCACTCACCCCTCCCGCAGAGTCTGCATCCACCTTCCCCCAGTGTCCGCACCCACCCTCCACCAGTGACTGCACCCGCACCCTCCCACAGTGTCTACACCCATCCCTCCCCACTGTCTGCACCCACTCCTCCCCCAGTGTCTGCACCCACCCCTCCCCCAGTGTCTGCAACCACCCCTCCCCCAGTGTCTGCAACCACCCCTCACCCAGTGTCTGCACCCACCCCTCCCCCAGTGTCTTCACCCACCCCTTGCCCTAATGTCTGCAGCCCCTCCCTCAGTGTCTGCACACACTCCTCCCCCAGTGTCGGCACCCACCCTCCCCCAGTGTCCGCAACCACCCCTCCACCAGTGTCTGCACTCCCTTCCCTCAGTGTCTGCACCCACCCATCCCCCAGTGTCTGCACCCACCCCTCCCCCAGTGGCTGCACCCACCACTCCCCCAGTTTCTGCAGCCTCTCCCCCAGTGGCTGCACTCCCTTCCCCCAGTGTCTGCACCCACCCCTGCCCCAGTGTCGGCACCCACCCCTGCCCAGGTGTCAGCACCCATCCCTCCCCAAGTGTCTGCACCCATCCCTCCCCCAGTGTCTGCACCCACCCTCCACCAGTGTATACACCCACCCCTTTCCCATTGTCTGCACCCACCCCTCCCCCAGTGTCTGCACCCACCCAACCCCTGAGTCTGCACTCACCCCTCCCGCAGAGTCTGCATCCACCTTCCTCCAGTGTCTGGACCCACCCCTCCCCCATTATCTGCACCCACTCCTCCACCAGTGTCTGCACCCACCCCTCCCCCAGTATCTGCAACCTACCCTCCCCCAGTGTCTGCACCCAACCTTCCCCCAGTGTCTTCACCCACCCCTTCCCCTAATGTCTGCAGCCCCTCCCTCAGTGTCTGCACCCACCCCTCTCCCAGTGTCCGCAACCACCCCTCCACCAGTGTCTGCACTCCCTTCCCCCAGTGTCTGCACCCACCCCTCCCCCAGTGTCGGCACCCACCCCTCCCCCAGTGTCTGCAACCACCCTTCCCCCAGTGTCCGCACCCACCCCTACCCCCAGTGTCCGCACCCACCCCTGCCCCAGTGTCGGCACCCAACCCTCCCCCAGTGTCTGCAACCACCCATCACCCTGTGGCTGCACCCACCCTCCACCAGTGACTGCACCCACACCCTCCCACAGTGTCTACACCCACCCCTCCCCACTGTCTGCACCCACCACTCCCCGGTGTCTGCACCCCGCCTTCCCCCAGTGTCTGCATCCCCACTTCCCCCAGTTTCTGCGCCGACTCTACTCCAGTGCCTGCACCCACCATTCCCCCAGTGTCTGCACCCACCTCTCACTCAGTGTCTGCTCCCACCCTCAACCAGGATCTGCATCCCCGCTTGTTCCAGTGTCTGCACCGGACTCTTTCCCTGTGTCTGCTCCCAACCCTCCCCCAGTGTCTGCACCCACCCTTCCCCCAGTGTCTGCACCCTCCCCGCCCCCAGTTTCTGCACCCACCGCTCCCCCAGTGTCTGCACCACCCTCCCCCAGTGTCTGCATCCACCGCTCCCCTAGTGTCTGCACCCACCCCTCCCCCAGTTTCTGCACGTACCCTTCCCCCAGTGTCTGCACCCACCCCTCCCCCTGTGTCTGCACCCACCCTTCCCCCATGTCTGCACACCCTTCCCACAGTGTCTGTACCCCTCTTCCCCCAGTGTCTGCACCCCCTTCCCCCAGTGTCTGCATCCCCTTCCCCAGTGTCTGCACCCACCCCTCCCCCAGTTTCTGCACCATCTCTCCCCAGTGCCTGCAGCCCATTCCCCCAGTGTCTGCACCCACCGCTCCCCCAGTGTCTGCACCCACTCCTCATCCAGTGTCTGCAACCTGCCTCCCCCAGTGTCTGCACCCAACCGTCCCCCAGTGTCTGCAACCACCCCTACCCCAGTGTCTGCACCCACCCCTCACCCAGTGTCTGCACCCACCCTCCACCAGTGACTGCACCCACCCCTCCCCCAGTGTCTGCACCCACCCCTCCCCCAGTGTCTGCACCCACCACTCCCCCAGTTTCTGCAGCCCCTCCCCCAGTGGCTGCATTCCCTTCCCCCAGTGTCTGCACCCATCCCTGCCCCAGTGTCGGCACCCACCCCTGCCCAGGTGTCAGCACCCACCCCTACCCAAGTGTCTGCACCCATCCCTCCCCCAGTGTCTGCACCCACCCCTTTCCCATTGTCTGCACCCACCCCTCCCCCAGTGTCTGCACCCAACCACCCCCAGAGTCTGCACTCACCCCTCCCGCAGAGTCTGCATCCACCTTCCTCCAGTGTCTGCACCCACCCCTCCCCCATTATCTGCACCCACTCCTCCCCGTGTCTGCACCCACCCATCCCCCATTGTCTGCAACCACCCCTCCCCCAGTGTCTGCAACCACCCCTCACCCAGTGTCTGCACCCACCCCTCCCCCAGTGTCTTCACCCACCCCTTCCCCTAATGTCTGCAGCCCCTCCCTCAGTGTCTGCACCCACCCTTCCCACAGTGTCCGCACCCACCCCTTCGACCAGTGTCTGCAACCACCCTTCCCACAGTGTCTGCACCCACCCCTCCCCCAGTGTCTGCACCCAACCACCCCCAGAGTCTGCACTCACCCCTCCCGCAGAGTCTGCATCCACCTTCCTCCAGTGTCTGCACCCACCCCTCCCCCATTATCTGCACCCACTCCTCCCCGTGTCTGCACCCACCCCTCCCCCATTGTCTGCAACCACCCCTCCCCCAGTGTCCGCAACCACCCCTCCACCAGTGTCTGCACTCCCTTCCCCCAGTGTCTGCACCCACTCCTCCCCCAGTATCGGCACCCACCCCTCCCCCAGTGTCTGCAACCACCCTTCCCACAGTGTCCGCACCCACCCCTTCCCCCAGTGTCTGCAACCACCCTTCCCCCAGTGTCCGCACCCACCCTTCCCCCAGTGTCCGCACCCACCCCTGCCCCAGTGTCGGCACCCAACCCTCCCCACTGTCTGCACTCACCATTCCCCCAGTGTCTGCACCCACCTCTCACTCAGTGTCTGCACCCACCCTCAACCAGGGTCTGCACCCCCCCTTGTTCCAGTGTCTGCACCGGACTCTTTCCCTGTGTCTGCTCCCAACCCTCCCCCAGTGTCTGCACCCACCCTTCCCCCAGTGTCTGCACCCTCCCCGCCCCCAGTTTCTGCACCCACCGCTCCCCCAGTGTCTGCACCCACCCTCCCCCAGTGTCTGCATCCACCGCTCCCCTCGTGTCTGCACCCACCCCTCCCCCGGTTTCTGCACGTACCCTTCCCCCAGTGTCTGCACCCACCCCTCCCCCTGTGTCTGCACCCACCCATCCCCCAGTGTCTGCATCCCCTTCCCACAGTGTCTGTACCCCTCTTCCCCCAGTGTCTGCACCCGCTTCCCCCAGTGTCTGCATCCCCTTCCCCAGTGTCTGCACCCACCCCTCCCCCAGTTTCTGCACCATCTCTCCCCAGTGCCTGCAGCCCATTCCCCCAGTGTCTGCACCCACCGCTCCCCCAGTGTCTGCACCCACTCCTCATCCAGTGTCTGCAACCTGCCTCCCCCAGTGTCTGCACCCATCCTTCCCCCATTGTCTGCACCCACCCTCCCCTAGAGTCTGCACTCACCCCTCCCGCAGTGTCTGCATCCACCCCTACCCCAGTGTCTGCACCCACCCCTCCCCCAGTGTCTGCACTCACCCCTCCCGCAGTGTGTGCATCCACCCCTCCCCCAGTCTCTGTACCCACACCCATCTCCAGTGTCTGCACCCACCCCTCCCCCGGTGTCTGCACCCACCCCTCCCCCAGTGTCTGCACCCACCCCTGCCCCAGTGTCGGCACCCACCCATGCCCAGGTATCAGCACCCACCCCTCCCCAAGTGTCTGCACCCATCCCTCCCCCAGTGTCTGCACCCACCGCTCCCCCAGTGTCTGCATCCACCCCTCATCCAGTGTCTGCACCCACCCACCACCGGTGTCTACACCCACCCCTTTCCCATTGTCTGCACCCACCCCTCCCCCAGAGTCTGCACCCACCCACCCCCAGAGTCTGCACTCACCCCTCCCGCAGAGTCTGCATCCACCTTCCCCCAGTGTCCTCACCCACCCCTCCCCCATTATCTGCACCCAGTCCTCCCCCAGTGTCTGCACCCACCCCTCCCCCAGTGTCTTCACCCACCCCTTCCCCTAATGTCTGCAGCCCCTCCCTCAGTGTCTGCACACACTAATCCCCCAGTGTCGGCACCCACCCTCCCCCAGTGTCCGCAACCACCCCTCCACCAGTGCCTGCGCTCCCTTCCCCCAGTGTCTGCACCCACCCCTCCCCCAGTGTCGGCACCCACCCCTCCCCCAGTGTCGGTACCCACCCCTGCCCAGGTGTCGGCACCCACCCCTCCCCAAGTGTCTGCACCCATCCCTCCCCCAGTGTCTGCACCCACCGCTCCCCCAGTGTCTGCATCCACCCCTCATCCAGTGTCTGCACCCACCCTCCACCAGTGTCGACACCCACGCCTTTCCCATTGTCTGCACCCACCCCTCCCCCAGTGTCTGCACCCACCCCTCCCCAATGTCTGCACCCACCCACCCCCAGAGTCTGCACTCACCCCTCCCGCAGAGTCTGCATCCACCTTCCCCCAGTGTCTGCACCTACCCCTCCCCCATTGTCTGTACCCACTCCTCCCCCAGTGTCTGCACCCACCCTCCCCTAGAGTCTGCACTCACCCCTCCCGCAGTGTCTGCATCCATCTTCCCCCAGTGTTGGCAGCCGACCTTGCCCCAGTGTCTGCACCCAACCCTCCCCCATTGTCTGCACCGACCCCTCCCCCATTATCTGTACCCACTCCTCCCCCAGTGTCTGCACCCACCCCTCCCCCAGTGTCTGCAACCACCCCTCCCCCAGTGTCTGCAACCACTCCTCACCCAGTGTCTGCACCCACCCCTCCCCCAGTGTCTTCACCCACCCCTTCCCCTAATGTCTGCAGCCCCTCCCTCAGTGTCTGCACCGACCCCTCCTCCAGTGTATGCACCCACCCCTCCACCAGTGTCTGCACTCCCTTCCCCCAGTGTCTGCACCCACCCCTGCCCCAGTGTCGGCACCCACCCCTCCCCCAGTGTCTGCAACCACCCCTCCACCAGTGTCTGCACTCCCTTCCCCCAGTGTCTGCACCCACCCCTCCCCCAGTGTCGGCACCCACCCCTCCCCCAGTGTCTGTAAACAAGCCTCCACCAGTGTCTGCACTCCCTTCCCCCAGTGTCTGCACCCACCGCTCCCCCAGTGTCTGCACCCACCCCTCCCCCAGTGTCTGCACCCCCCTTCCCCCAGTGTCTGCTCCCACACCTCCCCCAGTGTCAGCACCCACCTCTCCCCCAGTGTCTGCACCGACCCCTCCCCCAGTGCGTGCACCCACCCCTCCCTCAGTGTCTGCACCCACCCTCAACCAGGGTCTGCATCCCACCTTGTTCCAGTGTCTGCACCGAACTCTTCCCCTGTGTCTGCTCCCAACCCTCCCCCAGTGTCTGCACCCTCCCCTCCCCCAGTTTCTGCAACCACCGCTCCCCCAGTGTCTGCACCCACCCTCCCCCAGTGTCTGCATTCACCGCTCCCCTAGTGTCTGCACCCACCCCTCCCCCAGTTTCTGCACGTACCCTTCCCCCAGTGTCTGCACCCACCCCTCCCCCTGTGTCTGCACCCACCCATCCCCCAGTGTCTGCACCCCCTTCCCACAGTGTCTGCATCCCCTTCCCCAGTGTCTGCACCCACCCCTCCCCCAGTTTCTGCACCCACTCCTCATCCAGTGTCTGCAACCTGCCTCCCCGAGTGTCTGCACCCATCCTTCCCCCATTGTCTGCACCCACCCCTCCCGCAGTGTCTGCATCCACCTTCCACCAGTGTTGGCAGCCGACCATGCCCCAGTGTCTGCACCCAACCCTCCCCCAGTGTCTGCACCCACCCCTCACCCAGTGTCTGCACCCACCCCTCCCCCATTGTCTGCACCCACTCCTCCCCCAGTGTCTGCACCCACCCCTCCCCCAGTGTCTGCACCCACCCTCCCCTAGAGTCTGCACTCACCTATCCCGCAGTGTCTGCATCCACCTTGCCCCAGTGTTGGCAGCCGACCTTGCCCCAGTGTCTGCACCCAACTCTCCCCCAGTGTCTGCAACCACCCCTACCCCAGTGTCTGCACCCACCCCTCACCCAGTGTCTGCACCCACCCTCCACCAGTGACTGCACCCACCCCTCCCCCAGTGTCTGCACCCACCCTCCCCTAGAGTCTGCACTCACCCCTCCCGCAGTGTCTGCATCCACCCCTACCCCAGTGTCTGCACCCACCCCTCCCCCAGTGTCTGCACTCACCCCTCCCGCAGTGTCTGCATCCACCCCTACCCCAGTCTCTGTACCCACACCCATCTCCAGTGTCTGCACCCACCCCTCCCCCAGTGTCTGCACCCACCCCTCCCCCAGTGTCGGCACCCACCCCTCCCCCAGTGTCGGTACCCACCCCTGCCCAGGTGTCGGCACCCACCCCTCCCCAAGTGTCTGCACCCATCCCTCCCCCAGTGTCTGCACCCACCGCTCCCCCAGTGTCTGCATCCACCCCTCATCCAGTGTCTGCACCCACCCTCCACCAGTGTCGACACCCACGCCTTTCCCATTGTCTGCACCCACCCCTCCCCCAGTGTCTGCACCCACCCCTCCCCAATGTCTGCACCCACCCACCCCCAGAGTCTGCACTCACCCCTCCCGCAGAGTCTGCATCCACCTTCCCCCAGTGTCTGCACCTACCCCTCCCCCATTGTCTGTACCCACTCCTCCCCCAGTGTCTGCACCCACCCTCCCCTAGAGTCTGCACTCACCCCTCCCGCAGTGTCTGCATCCATCTTCCCCCAGTGTTGGCAGCCGACCTTGCCCCAGTGTCTGCACCCAACCCTCCCCCATTGTCTGCACCGACCCCTCCCCCATTATCTGTACCCACTCCTCCCCCAGTGTCTGCACCCACCCCTCCCCCAGTGTCTGCAACCACCCCTCCCCCAGTGTCTGCAACCACTCCTCACCCAGTGTCTGCACCCACCCCTCCCCCAGTGTCTTCACCCACCCCTTCCCCTAATGTCTGCAGCCCCTCCCTCAGTGTCTGCACCGACCCCTCCTCCAGTGTATGCACCCACCCCTCCACCAGTGTCTGCACTCCCTTCCCCCAGTGTCTGCACCCACCCCTGCCCCAGTGTCGGCACCCACCCCTCCCCCAGTGTCTGCAACCACCCCTCCACCAGTGTCTGCACTCCCTTCCCCCAGTGTCTGCACCCACCCCTCCCCCAGTGTCGGCACCCACCCCTCCCCCAGTGTCTGTAAACAAGCCTCCACCAGTGTCTGCACTCCCTTCCCCCAGTGTCTGCACCCACCGCTCCCCCAGTGTCTGCACCCACCCCTCCCCCAGTGTCTGCACCCCCCTTCCCCCAGTGTCTGCTCCCACACCTCCCCCAGTGTCAGCACCCACCTCTCCCCCAGTGTCTGCACCGACCCCTCCCCCAGTGCGTGCACCCACCCCTCCCTCAGTGTCTGCACCCACCCTCAACCAGGGTCTGCATCCCACCTTGTTCCAGTGTCTGCACCGAACTCTTCCCCTGTGTCTGCTCCCAACCCTCCCCCAGTGTCTGCACCCTCCCCTCCCCCAGTTTCTGCAACCACCGCTCCCCCAGTGTCTGCACCCACCCTCCCCCAGTGTCTGCATTCACCGCTCCCCTAGTGTCTGCACCCACCCCTCCCCCAGTTTCTGCACGTACCCTTCCCCCAGTGTCTGCACCCACCCCTCCCCCTGTGTCTGCACCCACCCATCCCCCAGTGTCTGCACCCCCTTCCCACAGTGTCTGCATCCCCTTCCCCAGTGTCTGCACCCACCCCTCCCCCAGTTTCTGCACCCACTCCTCATCCAGTGTCTGCAACCTGCCTCCCCGAGTGTCTGCACCCATCCTTCCCCCATTGTCTGCACCCACCCCTCCCGCAGTGTCTCCATCCACCTTCCACCAGTGTTGGCAGCCGACCTTGCCCCAGTGTCTGCACCCAACCCTCCCCCAGTGTCTGCACCCACCCCTCACCCAGTGTCTGCACCCACCCCTCCCCCATTGTCTGCACCCACTCCTCCCCCAGTGTCTGCACCCACCCTCCCCTAGAGTCTGCACTCACCTATCCCGCAGTGTCTGCATCCACCTTGCCCCAGTGTTGGCAGCCGACCTTGCCCCAGTGTCTGCACCCAACTCTCCCCCAGTGTCTGCAACCACCCCTACCCCAGTGTCTGCACCCACCCCTCACCCAGTGTCTGCACCCACCCTCCACCAGTGACTGCACCCACCCCTCCCCCAGTGTCTGCACCCACCCTCCCCTAGAGTCTGCACTCACCCCTCCCGCAGTGTCTGCATCCACCCCTACCCCAGTGTCTGCACCCACCCCTCCCCCAGTGTCTGCACTCACCCCTCCCGCAGTGTCTGCATCCACCCCTACCCCAGTCTCTGTACCCACACCCATCTCCAGTGTCTGCACCCACCCCTCCCCCGGTGTCTGCACCCACCCCTGCCCCAGTGTCGGCACCCACCCCTGCCCAGGCATCAGCACCCACCCCTCATCCAGTGTCTGCACCCACCCACCACCGGTGTCTACACCCACCCCTTTCCCATTGTCTGCACCCACCCCTCCCCCAGAGTCTGCACCCACCCACCCCCAGAGTCTGCACTCACCCCTCCCGCAGAGTCTGCATCCACCTTCCCCCAGTGTCCTCACCCACCCCTCCCCCATTATCTGCACCCACTCCTCCCCCAGTGTCTGCACCCACCCCTCCCCCAGTGTCTGCACCCACCCCTCCCCCAGTGTCTTCACCCACCCCTTCCCCTAATGTCTGCAGCCCCTCCCTCAGTGTCTGCACACACTCCTCCCCCAGTGTCGGCACCCACCCCTCCCCTAGTGCCCGCAACCACCCCTCCACCAGTGTCTGCACCCACACCTTTCCCATTGTCTGCACCCACCCCTCCCCCAGTGTCTGCAACCACCCCTCACCCAGTGTCTGCACCCACCCCTCACCCAGTGTCTGCACCCACCCTCCACCAGTGACTGCACCCACCCCTCCCCCAGTGTCTGCACCCACCCCTCCCCCAGTGTCTGCACCCACCACTCCCCCAGTTTCTGCAGCCCCTCCCCCAGTGGCTGCACTCCCTTCCCCCAGTGTCTGCACCCACCCCTGCCCCAGTGTCGGCACCCACCCCTGCCCATGTGTCAGCACCCACCCCTCCCCAAGTGTCTGCACCCATCCCTCCCCCAGTGTCTGCACCCACCCTCCACCAGTGTCTACACCCACCCCTTTCCCATTGTCTGCACCGACACCTCCCCCAGTGTCTGCACGCAACCACCCCCAGAGTCTGCACTCACCCCTCCCGCAGAGTCTGCATCCACCTTCCTCCAGTGTCTGTACCCACCCCTCCCCCATTATCTGCACCCACTCCTCCCCCAGTGTCTGCACCCACCCCTCCCCCAGTGTCTGCACCCACCCCTCCCCCAGTGTCTGCAACCACCTCTCACCCAGTGTCTTCACCCACCCCTTCCCCTAATGTCTGCAGCCCCACCCTCAGTGTCTGCACCCACCCCTCCCCCAGTGTCCGCAACCACCCCTCCACCAGTGTCTGCACTCCCTTCCCCCAGTGTCCGCACCCACCCCTGCCCCAGTGTCGGCACCCACCCCTCCCCCAGTGTCTGCAACCACCCATCACCCAGTGGCTGCACCCACCCTCCACCAGTGACTGCACCCACACCCTCCCACAGTGTCTACACCCACCCCTCCCCACTGTCTGCACCCACCACTCCCCGGTGTCTGCACCCCGCCTTCCCCCAGTGTCTGCATCCCCACTTCCCCCAGTTTCTGCGCCGACTCTACTCCAGTGCCTGCACCCACCATTCCCCCAGTGTCTGCACCCACCTCTCACTCAGTGTCTGCACCCAACCTCAACCAGGATCTGCATCCCCCTTGTTCCAGTGTCTGCACCGGACTCTTTCCCTATGTCTGCACCCACCCCTCCCCCAGTGTCCGCAACCACCCCTCCACCAGTGTCTGCACTCCCTTCCCCCAGTGTCTGCACCCACCCCTCCCCCAGTGTCGGCACCCACCCCTCCCCCAGTGTCTGCAACCACCCTTCCCCCAGTGTCCGCACCCACCCCTTCCCCCAGTGTCTGCAACCACCCTTCCCCCAGTGTCCGCACCCACCCTTCCCCCAGTGTCCGCACCCACCCCTGCCCCAGTGTCGGCACCCAACCCTCCCCCAGTGTCTGCAACCACCCATCACCCAGTGGCTGCACCCACCCTCCACCAGTGACTGCACCCGCCCCCTCCCACAGTGTCTACACCCATCCCTCCCCACTGTCTGCACCCACCACTCCCCGGTGTCTGCACCCCGCCTTCCCCCAGTGTCTGCATCCCCACTTCCCCCAGTTTCTGCGCCGACTCTACTCCAGTGCCTGCACCCACCATTCCCCCAGTGTCTGCACCCACCTCTCACTCAGTGTCTGCACCCACCCTCAACCAGGGTCTGCATCCCCCCTTGTTCCAGTGTCTGCACCGGACTCTTTCCCTGTGTCTGCTCCCAACCCTCCCCCAGTGTCTGCACCCACCCTTCCCCCAGTGTCTGCATCCTCCCCACCCCCAGTTTCTGCACCCACCGCTCCCCCAGTGTCTGCACCCACCCTCCCCTAGAGTCTGCACTCACCCCTCCCGCAGTGTCTGCATCCACCCCTACCCCAGTGTCTGCACCCACCCCTACCCCAGTGTCTGCACTCACCCCTCCCGCAGTGTCTGCATCCACCCCTACCCCAGTCTCTGTACCCACACCCATCTCCAGTGTCTGCACCCACCCCTCCCCCGGTGTCTGCACCCACCCCTGCCCCAGTGTCGGCACCCACCCCTGCCCAGGCATCAGCACCCACCCCTCATCCAGTGTCTGCACCCACCCACCACCGGTGTCTACACCCACCCCTTTCCCATTGTCTGCACCCACCCCTCCCCCAGAGTCTGCACCCACCCACCCCCAGAGTCTGCACTCACCCCTCCCGCAGAGTCTGCATCCACCTTCCCCCAGTGTCCTCACCCACCCCTCCCCCATTATCTGCACCCACTCCTCCCCCAGTGTCTGCACCCACCCCTCCCCCAGTGTCTGCACCCACCCCTCCCCCAGTGTCTTCACCCACCCCTTCCCCTAATGTCTGCAGCCCCTCCCTCAGTGTCTGCACACACTCCTCCCCCAGTGTCGGCACCCACCCCTCCCCTAGTGCCCGCAACCACCCCTCCACCAGTGTCTGCACCCACACCTTTCCCATTGTCTGCACCCACCCCTCCCCCAGTGTCTGCAACCACCCCTCACCCAGTGTCTGCACCCACCCCTCACCCAGTGTCTGCACCCACCCTCCACCAGTGACTGCACCCACCCCTCCCCCAGTGTCTGCACCCACCCCTCCCCCAGTGTCTGCACCCACCACTCCCCCAGTTTCTGCAGCCCCTCCCCCAGTGGCTGCACTCCCTTCCCCCAGTGTCTGCACCCACCCCTGCCCCAGTGTCGGCACCCACCCCTGCCCATGTGTCAGCACCCACCCCTCCCCAAGTGTCTGCACCCATCCCTCCCCCAGTGTCTGCACCCACCCTCCACCAGTGTCTACACCCACCCCTTTCCCATTGTCTGCACCGACACCTCCCCCAGTGTCTGCACGCAACCACCCCCAGAGTCTGCACTCACCCCTCCCGCAGAGTCTGCATCCACCTTCCTCCAGTGTCTGTACCCACCCCTCCCCCATTATCTGCACCCACTCCTCCCCCAGTGTCTGCACCCACCCCTCCCCCAGTGTCTGCACCCACCCCTCCCCCAGTGTCTGCAACCACCTCTCACCCAGTGTCTTCACCCACCCCTTCCCCTAATGTCTGCAGCCCCACCCTCAGTGTCTGCACCCACCCCTCCCCCAGTGTCCGCAACCACCCCTCCACCAGTGTCTGCACTCCCTTCCCCCAGTGTCCGCACCCACCCCTGCCCCAGTGTCGGCACCCACCCCTCCCCCAGTGTCTGCAACCACCCATCACCCAGTGGCTGCACCCACCCTCCACCAGTGACTGCACCCACACCCTCCCACAGTGTCTACACCCACCCCTCCCCACTGTCTGCACCCACCACTCCCCGGTGTCTGCACCCCGCCTTCCCCCAGTGTCTGCATCCCCACTTCCCCCAGTTTCTGCGCCGACTCTACTCCAGTGCCTGCACCCACCATTCCCCCAGTGTCTGCACCCACCTCTCACTCAGTGTCTGCACCCAACCTCAACCAGGATCTGCATCCCCCTTGTTCCAGTGTCTGCACCGGACTCTTTCCCTATGTCTGCACCCACCCCTCCCCCAGTGTCCGCAACCACCCCTCCACCAGTGTCTGCACTCCCTTCCCCCAGTGTCTGCACCCACCCCTCCCCCAGTGTCGGCACCCACCCCTCCCCCAGTGTCTGCAACCACCCTTCCCCCAGTGTCCGCACCCACCCCTTCCCCCAGTGTCTGCAACCACCCTTCCCCCAGTGTCCGCACCCACCCTTCCCCCAGTGTCCGCACCCACCCCTGCCCCAGTGTCGGCACCCAACCCTCCCCCAGTGTCTGCAACCACCCATCACCCAGTGGCTGCACCCACCCTCCACCAGTGACTGCACCCGCCCCCTCCCACAGTGTCTACACCCAGCCCTCCCCACTGTCTGCACCCACCACTCCCCGGTGTCTGCACCCCGCCTTCCCCCAGTGTCTGCATCCCCACTTCCCCCAGTTTCTGCGCCGACTCTACTCCAGTGCCTGCACCCACCATTCCCCCAGTGTCTGCACCCACCTCTCACTCAGTGTCTGCACCCACCCTCAACCAGGGTCTGCATCCCCCCTTGTTCCAGTGTCTGCACCGGACTCTTTCCCTGTGTCTGCTCCCAACCCTCCCCCAGTGTCTGCACCCACCCTTCCCCCAGTGTCTGCATCCTCCCCACCCCCAGTTTCTGCACCCACCGCTCCCCCAGTGTCTGCACCCACCCTCCCCCAGTGTCTGCATCCACCGCTCCCCTAGTGTCTGCGCCCACCCCTCCCCCAGTTTCTGCACGTACCCTTCCCCCAGTGTCTGCACCCACCCCTCCCCCTGTGTCTGCACCCACCCATCCCTCAGTGTCTGCATCCCCTTCCCACAGTGTCTGTACCCCTCTTCCCCCAGTGTCTGCACCCCCTTCCCCCAGTGTCTGCATCCCCTTCCCCAGTGTCTGCACCCACCCCTCCCCCAGTTTCTGCACCATCTCTCCCCAGTGCCAGCAGCCCATTCCCCCAGTGTCTGCACCCACCGCTCCCCCAGTGTCTGCACCCATCCCTCATCCAGTGTCTGCACCCACCCTCCCCTAGAGTCTGCACTCACCCCTCCCCCAGTGTCTGCACCCAACCCTCCCCCAGTGTCTGCAACCACCCCTCCCCTAGTGTCTGCACCCACCCCTCACCCTGTGTCTGCACCCACCCTCCACCAGTGACTGCACCCACCCCTCCCGCAGTGTGTGCATCCACCCCTGCCCCAGTCTCTGTACCCACCCCTCCCCCAGTGTCTGCATCCACCACTCACCCAGTTTCAGCACCCAACCCTCCCACAGTTTCTGCACCCACCCCTCCCCCAGTGTCTGCAACCACCCCTCACCCAGTGTCTGCTCACACTCTTCCCCATTGTCGGCACCCACACCCATCTCCAGTGTCTGCACCTACCCCTCCCCCAGTGTCTGCACCCACCTCTCCCCCAGTGTCTGCACCCACCACTCCCCCAGTTTCTGCAGCCCCTCCCCCAGTGGCTGCACTCCCTTCCCCCAGTGTCTGCACCCACCCCTGCCCCAGTGTCGGTACCCACCCCTGCCCAGGTGTCGGCACCCACCCCTCCCCAAGTGTCTGCACCCATCCCTCCCCCAGTGTCTGCACCCACCGCTCCCCCAGTGTCTGCATCCACCCCTCACCCAGTGTCTGCACCCACCCTCCACCAGTGTCTACACCCACGCCTTTCCCATTGTCTGCACCCACCCCTCCTACAGTGTCTGCACCCACCCCTCCCCAGTGTCTGCACCCACCCACTCTAGAGTCTGCACTCACCCCTCCCGCAGAGTCTGCATCCACCTTCCCCCAGTGTCTGCACCTACCCCTCCCCCATTGTCTGCACCCACTCCTCCCCCAGTGTCTGCACCCACCCTCCCCTAGAGTCTGCACTCACCTATCCCGCAGTGTCTGCATCCACCTTGCCCCAGTGTTGGCAGCCGACCTTGCCCCAGTGTCTGCACCCAACTCTCCCCCAGTGTCTGCAACCACCCCTACCCCAGTGTCTGCACCCACCCCTCACCCAGTGTCTGCACCCACCCTCCACCAGTGACTGCACCCACCCCTCCCCCAGTGTCTGCACCCACCCTCCCCTAGAGTCTGCACTCACCCCTCCCGCAGTGTCTGCATCCACCCCTACCCCAGTGTCTGCACCCACCCCTCCCCCAGTGTCTGCACTCACCCCTCCCGCAGTGTCTGCATCCACCCCTACCCCAGTCTCTGTACCCACACCCATCTCCAGTGTCTGCACCCACCCCTCCCCCGGTGTCTGCACCCACCCCTGCCCCAGTGTCGGCACCCACCCCTGCCCAGGCATCAGCACCCACCCCTCATCCAGTGTCTGCACCCACCCACCACCGGTGTCTACACCCACCCCTTTCCCATTGTCTGCACCCACCCCTCCCCCAGAGTCTGCACCCACCCACCCCCAGAGTCTGCACTCACCCCTCCCGCAGAGTCTGCATCCACCTTCCCCCAGTGTCCTCACCCACCCCTCCCCCATTATCTGCACCCACTCCTCCCCCAGTGTCTGCACCCACCCCTCCCCCAGTGTCTGCACCCACCCCTCCCCCAGTGTCTTCACCCACCCCTTCCCCTAATGTCTGCAGCCCCTCCCTCAGTGTCTGCACACACTCCTCCCCCAGTGTCGGCACCCACCCCTCCCCTAGTGCCCGCAACCACCCCTCCACCAGTGTCTGCACCCACACCTTTCCCATTGTCTGCACCCACCCCTCCCCCAGTGTCTGCAACCACCCCTCACCCAGTGTCTGCACCCACCCCTCCCCCAGTGTCTTCACCCACCCCTTCCCCTAGTGTCCGCACCCACCCCTGCCCCAGTGTCTGCACCCACCCCTCCCCCAGTGTCTTCACCCACCCCTTCCCCTAGTGTCCGCACCCACCCCTGCCCCAGTGTCCGCAACCACCCCTTAACCAGTGTCTGCACTCCCTTCCCCCAGTGTCTGCACCCACACCCTCCCACTGTGTCTACACCCACCCCTCCCCACTGTCGGCACCCACCACTCCCCCATGTCTGCATCCCCTTCCCACAGTGTCTGTACCCCTCTTCCCCCAGTGTCTGCACCCACTTCCCCCAGTGTCGGCATCCCCTTCCCCAGTGTCTGCATCCACCCCTCCCCCAGTTTCTGCACCATCTATCCCCAGTGCCTGCAGCCCATTCCCCCAGTGTCTGCACCCATCGCTCCCCCAGTGTCTGCACCCACTCCTCATCCAGTGTCTGCAACCTGCCTTCCCCAGTGTCTGCACCCAACCGTCCCCCAGTGTCTGCAACCACCCCTACCCCAGTGTCTGCACCCACCCCTCACCCAGTGTCTGCACCCACCCTCCACCAGTGACTGCACCCACCCCTCCCCCAGTGTCTGCACCCACCCCTCCCCCAGTGGCTGCACCCACCACTCCCCCAGTTTCTGCAGCCTCTCCACCAGTGTCTACACCCACCCCTTTCCCATTGTCTGCACCCACCCCTCCCCCAGTGTCTGCACCCACCCAACCCCTGAGTCTGCACTCACCCCACCCGCAGAGTCTGCATCCACCTTCCTCCAGTGTCTGCACCCACCCCTCCCCCATTATCTGCACCCACTCCTCCACCAGTGTCTGCACCCACCCCTTCCCCTAATGTCTGCAGCCCCTCCCTCAGTGTCTGCACCCACCACTCCTCCAGTGTCCGCAACCACCCCTCCACCAGTGTCTGCACTCCCTTCCCCCAGTGTCTGCACCCACCCCTCCCCCAGTGTCGGCACCCACCCCTCCCCCAGTGTCTGCAACCACCCTTCCCCCAGTGTCCGCACCCACCCCTTCCCCCAGTGTCCGCACCCACTCCCTGCCCCAGTGTCGGCACCCAACCCTCCCCCAGTGTCTGCAACCACCCATCACCCAGTGGCTGCACCCACCCTCCACCAGTGACTGCACCCACACCCTCCCACAGTGTCTACACCCACCCCTCCCCACTGTCTGCACCCACCACTCCCCGGTGTCTGCACCCCGCCTTCCCCCAGTGTCTGCATCCCCACTTCCCCCAGTTTCTGCGCCGACTCTACTCCAGTGCCTGCACCCACCATTCCCCCAGTGTCTGCACCCACCTCTCACTCAGTGTCTGCACCCACCCTCAACCAGGATCTGCATCCCCCCTTGTTCCAGTGTCTGCACCGGACTCTTTCCCTATGTCTGCACCCACCCCTCCCCCAGTGTCCGCAACCACCCCTCCACCAGTGTCTGCACTCCCTTCCCCCAGTGTCTGCACCCACCCCTCCCCCAGTGTCGGCACCCACCCCTCCCCCAGTGTCTGCAACCACCCTTCCCCCAGTGTCCGCACCCACCCCTTCCCCCAGTGTCTGCAACCACCCTTCCCCCAGTGTCCGCACCCACCCTTCCCCCAGTGTCCGCACCCACCCCTGCCCCAGTGTCGGCACCCAACCCTCCCCCAGTGTCTGCAACCACCCATCACCCAGTGGCTGCACCCACCCTCCACCAGTGACTGCACCCGCCCCCTCCCACAGTGTCTACACCCATCCCTCCCCACTGTCTGCACCCACCACTCCCCGGTGTCTGCACCCCGCCTTCCCCCAGTGTCTGCATCCCCACTTCCCCCAGTTTCTGCGCCGACTCTACTCCAGTGCCTGCACCCACCATTCCCCCAGTGTCTGCACCCACCTCTCACTCAGTGTCTGCACCCACCCTCAACCAGGGTCTGCATCCCCCCTTGTTCCAGTGTCTGCACCGGACTCTTTCCCTGTGTCTGCTCCCAACCCTCCCCCAGTGTCTGCACCCACCCTTCCCCCAGTGTCTGCATCCTCCCCGCCCCCAGTTTCTGCACCCACCGCTCCCCCAGTGTCTGCACCCACCCTCCCCCAGTGTCTGCATCCACCGCTCCCCTAGTGTCTGCGCCCACCCCTCCCCCAGTTTCTGCACGTACCCTTCCCCCAGTGTCTGCACCCACCCCTCCCCCTGTGTCTGCACCCACCCATCCCCCATGTCTGCATCCCCTTCCCACAGTGTCTGTACCCCTCTTCCCCCAGTGTCTGCACCCCCTTCCCCCAGTGTCTGCATCCCCTTCCCCAGTGTCTGCACCCACCCCTCCCCCAGTTTCTGCACCATCTCTCCCCAGTGCCTGCAGCCCATTCCCTCAGTGTCTGCACCCACCGCTCCCCCAGTGTCTGCACCCACCCCTCCCCCAGTGTCTGCAACCACCCCTCACCCAGTGTCTGCTCACACCCTTCCCCATTGTCGGCACCCACACCCATCTCCAGTGTCTGCAACCAGTGTCTGCACCCACCCCTCCCCCAGTGTCTGCACCCACCCCTCCCCCAGTGTCTGCACCCACCACTCCCCCAGTTTCTGCAGCCCCTCCCCCAGTGGCTGCACTCCCTTCCCCCAGTGTCTGCACCCACCCCTGCCCCAGTGTCGGCACCCACCCCTGCCCAGGTGTCCGCACCCACCCCTCCCCAAGTGTCTGCACCCATCCCACCCCCAGTGTCTGCACCCACACCTTTCCCATTGTCTGCACCCACCCCTCCCCCAGAGTCTGCACCCACCCCACCCCCAGAGTCTGCACCCACCCACCCCCAGAGTCTGCACTCACCCATCCCGCAGAGTCTGCATCCACCTTCCCCCAGTGTCTGCACCCACCCCTCCCCCAGTGTCTGCACCCACCCCTCCCCCAGTTTCTGCACGTACCCTTCCCCCAGTGTCTGCACCCACCCCTCCCCCTGTGTCTGCACCCACCCATCCCCCATGTCTGCATCCCCTTCCCACAGTGCCTGTACCCCTCTTCCCCCAGTGTCTGCACCCCCTTCCCCCAGTGTCTGCATCCCCTTCCCCAGTGTCTGCACCCACCCCTCCCCCAGTTTCTGCACCATCTCTCCCCAGTGCCTGCAGCCCATTCCCTCAGTGTCTGCACCCACCGCTCCCCCAGTGTCTGCACCCACTCCTCATCCTGTGTCTGCAACCTGCCTCCCCCAGTGTCTGCACCCAACCGTCCCCCAGTGTCTGCAACCACCCCTATCCCAGTGTCTGCACCCACCCCTCACCCAGTGTCTGCACCCACCCCTCCCCCAGTGTCTGCACCCACCACTCCCCCAGTTTCTGCAGCCCCTCCCCCAGTGGCTGCACTCCCTTCCCCCAGTGTCTGCACCCACCCCTGCCCCAGTGTCGGCATCCACCCCTGCCCAGGTGTCAGCACCCACCCCTCCCCAAGTGTCTGCACCCATCCCTCCCCCAGTGTCTGCACCCACCCTCCACCAGTGTCTACACCCACCCCTTTCCCATTGTCTGCACCCACCCCTCCCCCAGTGTCTGCACCCAACCAACCCCAGAGTCTGAACTCACCCCTCCCGCAGAGTCTGCATCCACCTTCCTCCAGTGTCTGCACCCACCCCTCCCCCATTATCTGCACCCACTCCTCCCCGTGTCTGCACCCACCCCTCCCCCAGTGTCTGCAACCACCCCTCCCCCAGTGTCTGCAACCACCTCTCCCCCAGTGTCTGCAACCACCCCTCCCCCAGTGTCTGCAACCACGCCTCCCCCAGTGTCTGCACCCACCCCTTCCCCAGTGTCTTCACCCACCCCTTCCCCTAATGTCTGCAGCCCCTCCCTCAGTGTCTGCACCCACCCCTCCGCCAGTGTCCGCAACCACCCCTCCACCAGTGTCTGCACTCCCTTCCCCCAGTGTCTGCACCCACCCCTCCCCCAGTGTCGGCACCCACCCCTCCCCCAGTGTCTGCAACCACCCTTCCCCCAGTGTCCGCACCCACCCCTTCCCCCAGTGTCTGCAACCACCCTTCCCCCAGTGTCCGCACCCACCCTTCCCCCAGTGTCCGCACCCACCCCTGCCCCAGTGTCGGCACCCAACCCTCCCCCAGTGTCTGCAAACACCCATCACCCAGTGGCTGCACCCACCCTCCACCAGTGACTGCACCCGCACCCTCCCACAGTGTCTACACCCATCCCTCCCCACTGTCTGCACCCACCACTCCCCGGTGTCTGCACCCCGCCTTCCCCCAGTGTCTGCATCCCCACTTCCCCCAGTTTCTGCGCCGACTCTACTCCAGTGCCTGCACCCACCATTCCCCCAGTGTCTGCACCCACCCTCAACCAGGGTCTGCATCCCCCCTTGTTCCAGTGTCTGCACCGGACTCTTTCCCTGTGTCTGCTCCCAACCCTCCCCCAGTGTCTGCACCCACCCTTCCCCCAGTGTCTGCACCCTCCCCGCCCCCAGTTTCTGCACCCACCGCTCCCCCAGTGTCTGCACCCACCCTCCCCCAGTGTCTGCATCCACCGCTCCCCTAGTGTCTGCACCCACCCCTCCCCCAGTTTCTGCACGTACCCTTCCCCCAGTGTCTGCACCCACCCCTCCCCCTGTGTCTGCACCCACCCATCCCCCAGTGTCTGCATCCCCTTCCCACAGTGTCTGTACCCCTCTTCCCCCAGTGTCTGCACCCGCTTCCCCCAGTGTCTGCATCCCCTTCCCCAGTGTCTGCACCCACCCCTCCCCCAGTTTCTGCACCATCTCTCCCCAGTGCCTGCAGCCCTTTCCCCCAGTGTCTGCACCCACCGCTCCCCCAGTGTCTGCACCCACTCCTCATCCAGTGTCTGCAACCTGCCTCCCCCAGTGTCTGCACCCATCCTTCCCCCATTGTCTGCACCCACCCCTCCCCCAGTGTCTGCACCCACCCTCCCCTAGAGTCTGCACTCACCCCTCCCGCAGTGTCTGCATCCACCCCTACCCCAGTGTCTGCACCCACCCCTCCCCCAGTGTCTGCACTCACCCCTCCCGCAGTGTCTGCATCCACCCCTACCCCAGTCTCTGTACCCACACCCATCTCCAGTGTCTGCACCCACCCCTCCCCCGGTGTCTGCACCCACCCCTGCCCCAGTGTCGGCACCCACCCCTGCCCAGGTATCAGCACCCACCCCTCATCCAGTGTCTGCACCCACCCACCACCGGTGTCTACACCCACCCCTTTCCCATTGTCTGCACCCACCCCTCCCCCAGAGTCTGCACGCACCCACCCCCAGAGTCTGCACTCACCCCTCCCGCAGAGTCTGCATCCACCTTCCCCCAGTGTCCTCACCCACCCCTCCCCCATTATCTGCACCCACTCCTCCCCCAGTGTCTGCACCCACCCCTCCCCCAGTGTCTGCACCCACCCCTCCCCCAGTGTCTTCACCCACCCCTTCCCCTAATGTCTGCAGCCCCTCCCTCAGTGTCTGCACACACTCCTCCCCCAGTGTCGGCACCCACCCCTCCCCTAGTGCCCGCAACCACCCCTCCACCAGTGTCTGCACCCACACCTTTCCCATTGTCTGCACCCACCCCTCCCCCAGTGTCTGCAACCACCCCTCACCCAGTGTCTGCACCCACCCCTCCCCCAGTGTCTTCACCCACCCCTTCCCCTAGTGTCCGCACCCACCCCTGCCCCAGTGTCTGCACCCACCCCTCCCCCAGTGTCTTCACCCACCCCTTCCCCTAGTGTCCGCACCCACCCCTGCCCCAGTGTCCGCAACCACCCCTTAACCAGTGTCTGCACTCCCTTCCCCCAGTGTCTGCAACCACACCCTCCCACTGTGTCTACACCTACCCCTCCCCACTGTCGGCACCCACCACTCCCCCATGTCTGCATCCCCTTCCCACAGTGTCTGTACCCCTCTTCCCCCAGTGTCTGCACCCACTTCCCCCAGTGTCGGCATCCCCTTCCCCAGTGTCTGCATCCACCCCTCCCCCAGTTTCTGCACCATCTCTCCCCATTGCCTGCAGCCCATTCCCCCAGTGTCTGCACCCATCGCTCCCCCAGTGTCTGCACCCGCTCCTCATCCAGTGTCTGCAACCTGCCTTCCCCAGTGTCTGCACCCAACCGTCCCCCAGTGTCTGCAACCACCCCTACCCCAGTGTCTGCACCCACCCCTCACCCAGTGTCTGCACCCACCCTCCACCAGTGACTGCACCCACCCCTCCCCCAGTGTCTGCACCCACCCCTCCCCCAGTGTCTGCACCCACCACTCCCCCAGTTTCTGCAGCCCCTCCCCCAGTGGCTGCACTCCCTTCCCCCAGTGTCTGCACCCACCCCTGCCCCAGTGTCGGCACCCACCCCTGCCCATGTGTCAGCACCCACCCCTCCCCAAGTGTCTGCACCCATCCCTCCCCCAGTGTCTGCACCCACCCTCCACCAGTGTCTACACCCACCCCTTTCCCATTGTCTGCACCGACACCTCCCCCAGTGTCTGCACGCAACCACCCCCAGAGTCTGCACTCACCCCTCCCGCAGAGTCTGCATCCACCTTCCTCCAGTGTCTGTACCCACCCCTCCCCCATTATCTGCACCCACTCCTCCCCCAGTGTCTGCACCCACCCCTCCCCCAGTGTCTGCACCCACCCCTCCCCCAGTGTCTGCAACCACCTCTCACCCAGTGTCTTCACCCACCCCTTCCCCTAATGTCTGCAGCCCCACCCTCAGTGTCTGCACCCACCCCTCCCCCAGTGTCCGCAACCACCCCTCCACCAGTGTCTGCACTCCCTTCCCCCAGTGTCCGCACCCACCCCTGCCCCAGTGTCGGCACCCACCCCTCCCCCAGTGTCTGCAACCACCCATCACCCAGTGGCTGCACCCACCCTCCACCAGTGACTGCACCCACACCCTCCCACAGTGTCTACACCCACCCCTCCCCACTGTCTGCACCCACCACTCCCCGGTGTCTGCACCCCGCCTTCCCCCAGTGTCTGCATCCCCACTTCCCCCAGTTTCTGCGCCGACTCTACTCCAGTGCCTGCACCCACCATTCCCCCAGTGTCTGCACCCACCTCTCACTCAGTGTCTGCACCCAACCTCAACCAGGATCTGCATCCCCCTTGTTCCAGTGTCTGCACCGGACTCTTTCCCTATGTCTGCACCCACCCCTCCCCCAGTGTCCGCAACCACCCCTCCACCAGTGTCTGCACTCCCTTCCCCCAGTGTCTGCACCCACCCCTCCCCCAGTGTCGGCACCCACCCCTCCCCCAGTGTCTGCAACCACCCTTCCCCCAGTGTCCGCACCCACCCCTTCCCCCAGTGTCTGCACCCACCCTTCCCCCAGTGTCCGCACCCACCCTTCCCCCAGTGTCCGCACCCACCCCTGCCCCAGTGTCGGCACCCAACCCTCCCCCAGTGTCTGCAACCACCCATCACCCAGTGGCTGCACCCACCCTCCACCAGTGACTGCACCCGCCCCCTCCCACAGTGTCTACACCCATCCCTCCCCACTGTCTGCACCCACCACTCCCCGGTGTCTGCACCCCGCCTTCCCCCAGTGTCTGCATCCCCACTTCCCCCAGTTTCTGCGCCGACTCTACTCCAGTGCCTGCACCCACCATTCCCCCAGTGTCTGCACCCACCTCTCACTCAGTGTCTGCACCCACCCTCAACCAGGGTCTGCATCCCCCCTTGTTCCAGTGTCTGCACCGGACTCTTTCCCTGTGTCTGCTCCCAACCCTCCCCCAGTGTCTGCACCCACCCTTCCCCCAGTGTCTGCATCCTCCCCACCCCCAGTTTCTGCACCCACCGCTCCCCCAGTGTCTGCACCCACCCTCCCCCAGTGTCTGCATCCACCGCTCCCCTAGTGTCTGCGCCCACCCGTCCCCCAGTTTCTGCACGTACCCTTCCCCCAGTGTCTGCACCCACCCCTCCCCCTGTGTCTGCACCCACCCATCCCTCAGTGTCTGCATCCCCTTCCCACAGTGTCTGTACCCCTCTTCCCCCAGTGTCTGCACCCCCTTCCCCCAGTGTCTGCATCCCCTTCCCCAGTGTCTGCACCCACCCCTCCCCCAGTTTCTGCACCATCTCTCCCCAGTGCCAGCAGCCCATTCCCCCAGTGTCTGCACCCACCGCTCCCCCAGTGTCTGCACCCATCCCTCATCCAGTGTCTGCACCCACCCTCCCCTAGAGTCTGCACTCACCCCTCCCCCAGTGTCTGCACCCAACCCTCCCCCAGTGTCTGCAACCACCCCTCCCCTAGTGTCTGCACCCACCCCTCACCCTGTGTCTGCACCCACCCTCCACCAGTGACTGCACCCACCCCTCCCGCAGTGTGTGCATCCACCCCTGCCCCAGTCTCTGTACCCACCCCTCCCCCAGTGTCTGCATCCACCACTCACCCAGTTTCAGCACCCAACCCTCCCACAGTTTCTGCACCCACCCCTCCCCCAGTGTCTGCAACCACCCCTCACCCAGTGTCTGCTCACACTCTTCCCCATTGTCGGCACCCACACCCATCTCCAGTGTCTGCACCTACCCCTCCCCCAGTGTCTGCACCCACCTCTCCCCCAGTGTCTGCACCCACCACTCCCCCAGTTTCTGCAGCCCCTCCCCCAGTGGCTGCACTCCCTTCCCCCAGTGTCTGCACCCACCCCTGCCCCAGTGTCGGTACCCACCCCTGCCCAGGTGTCGGCACCCACCCCTCCCCAAGTGTCTGCACCCATCCCTCCCCCAGTGTCTGCACCCACCGCTCCCCCAGTGTCTGCATCCACCCCTCACCCAGTGTCTGCACCCACCCTCCACCAGTGTCTACACCCACGCCTTTCCCATTGTCTGCACCCACCCCTCCTACAGTGTCTGCACCCACCCCTCCCCAGTGTCTGCACCCACCCACTCTAGAGTCTGCACTCACCCCTCCCGCAGAGTCTGCATCCACCTTCCCCCAGTGTCTGCACCTACCCCTCCCCCATTGTCTGCACCCACTCCTCCCCCAGTGTCTGCACCCACCCTCCCCTAGAGTCTGCACTCACCTATCCCGCAGTGTCTGCATCCACCTTGCCCCAGTGTTGGCAGCCGACCTTGCCCCAGTGTCTGCACCCAACTCTCCCCCAGTGTCTGCAACCACCCCTACCCCAGTGTCTGCACCCACCCCTCACCCAGTGTCTGCACCCACCCTCCACCAGTGACTGCACCCACCCCTCCCCCAGTGTCTGCACCCACCCTCCCCTAGAGTCTGCACTCACCCCTCCCGCAGTGTCTGCATCCACCCCTACCCCAGTGTCTGCACCCACCCCTCCCCCAGTGTCTGCACTCACCCCTCCCGCAGTGTCTGCATCCACCCCTACCCCAGTCTCTGTACCCACACCCATCTCCAGTGTCTGCACCCACCCCTCCCCCGGTGTCTGCACCCACCCCTGCCCCAGTGTCGGCACCCACCCCTGCCCAGGCATCAGCACCCACCCCTCATCCAGTGTCTGCACCCACCCACCACCGGTGTCTACACCCACCCCTTTCCCATTGTCTGCACCCACCCCTCCCCCAGAGTCTGCACCCACCCACCCCCAGAGTCTGCACTCACCCCTCCCGCAGAGTCTGCATCCACCTTCCCCCAGTGTCCTCACGCACCCCTCCCCCATTATCTGCACCCACTCCTCCCCCAGTGTCTGCACCCACCCCTCCCCCAGTGTCTGCACCCACCCCTCCCCCAGTGTCTTCACCCACCCCTTCCCCTAATGTCTGCAGCCCCTCCCTCAGTGTCTGCACACACTCCTCCCCCAGTGTCGGCACCCACCCCTCCCCTAGTGCCCGCAACCACCCCTCCACCAGTGTCTGCACCCACACCTTTCCCATTGTCTGCACCCACCCCTCCCCCAGTGTCTGCAACCACCCCTCACCCAGTGTCTGCACCCACCCCTCCCCCAGTGTCTTCACCCACCCCTTCCCCTAGTGTCCGCACCCACCCCTGCCCCAGTGTCTGCACCCACCCCTCCCCCAGTGTCTTCACCCACCCCTTCCCCTAGTGTCCGCACCCACCCCTGCCCCAGTGTCCGCAACCACCCCTTAACCAGTGTCTGCACTCCCTTCCCCCAGTGTCTGCACCCACACCCTCCCACTGTGTCTACACCCACCCCTCCCCACTGTCGGCACCCACCACTCCCCCATGTCTGCATCCCCTTCCCACAGTGTCTGTACCCCTCTTCCCCCAGTGTCTGCACCCACTTCCCCCAGTGTCGGCATCCCCTTCCCCAGTGTCTGCATCCACCCCTCCCCCAGTTTCTGCACCATCTATCCCCAGTGCCTGCAGCCCATTCCCCCAGTGTCTGCACCCATCGCTCCCCCAGTGTCTGCACCCACTCCTCATCCAGTGTCTGCAACCTGCCTTCCCCAGTGTCTGCACCCAACCGTCCCCCAGTGTCTGCAACCACCCCTACCCCAGTGTCTGCACCCACCCCTCACCCAGTGTCTGCACCCACCCTCCACCAGTGACTGCACCCACCCCTCCCCCAGTGTCTGCACCCACCCCTCCCCCAGTGGCTGCACCCACCACTCCCCCAGTTTCTGCAGCCTCTCCACCAGTGTCTACACCCACCCCTTTCCCATTGTCTGCACCCACCCCTCCCCCAGTGTCTGCACCCACCCAACCCCTGAGTCTGCACTCACCCCACCCGCAGAGTCTGCATCCACCTTCCTCCAGTGTCTGCACCCACCCCTCCCCCATTATCTGCACCCACTCCTCCACCAGTGTCTGCACCCACCCCTTCCCCTAATGTCTGCAGCCCCTCCCTCAGTGTCTGCACCCACCACTCCTCCAGTGTCCGCAACCACCCCTCCACCAGTGTCTGCACTCCCTTCCCCCAGTGTCTGCACCCACCCCTCCCCCAGTGTCGGCACCCACCCCTCCCCCAGTGTCTGCAACCACCCTTCCCCCAGTGTCCGCACCCACCCCTTCCCCCAGTGTCCGCACCCACTCCCTGCCCCAGTGTCGGCACCCAACCCTCCCCCAGTGTCTGCAACCACCCATCACCCAGTGGCTGCACCCACCCTCCACCAGTGACTGCACCCACACCCTCCCACAGTGTCTACACCCACCCCTCCCCACTGTCTGCACCCACCACTCCCCGGTGTCTGCACCCCGCCTTCCCCCAGTGTCTGCATCCCCACTTCCCCCAGTTTCTGCGCCGACTCTACTCCAGTGCCTGCACCCACCATTCCCCCAGTGTCTGCACCCACCTCTCACTCAGTGTCTGCACCCACCCTCAACCAGGATCTGCATCCCCCCTTGTTCCAGTGTCTGCACCGGACTCTTTCCCTGTGTCTGCTCCCAACCCTCCCCCAGTGTCTGCACCCACCCTTCCCCCAGTGTCTGCACCCTCCCCGCCTCCAGTTTCTGCACCCACCGCTCCCCCAGTGTCTGCACCCACCCTCCCCCAGTGTCTGCATCCACCGCTCCCCTAGTGTCTGCACCCACCCCTCCCCCAGTTTCTGCACGTACCCTTCCCCCAGTGTCTGCACCCACCCCTCCCCCTGTGTCTGCACCCACCCATCCCCCATGTCTGCATCCCCTTCCCACAGTGTCTGTACCCCTCTTCCCCCAGTGTCTGCACCCCCTTCCCCCAGTGTCTGCATCCCCTTCCCCAGTGGCTTCACCCACCCCTCCCCCAGTTTCTGCACCATCTCTCCCCAGTGCCTGCAGCCCATTCCCCCAGTGTCTGCACCCACCCCTCCCCCAGTGTCTTCACCCACCCCTTCCCCTAATGTCTGCAGCCCCTCCCTCAGTGTCTGCACCCACCCCTCCCCCAGTGTCCGCAACCACCCCTCCACCAGTGTCTGCACTCCCTTCCCCCAGTGTCTGCACCCACCCCTCCCCCAGTGTCTGCAACCACCCTTCCCCCAGTGTCCGCACCCACCCCTCCCCCAGTGTCCGCAACCACCCCTCCACCAGTGTCTGCACTCCCTTCCCCCAGTGTCTGCACCCACTCCTGCCCCAGTGTCGGCACCCACCCCTCCCCCAGTGTCGGCACCCACCCCTCCCCCAGTGTCTGCAACCACCCTTCCCCCAGTGTCCGCACCCACCCCTTCCCCCAGTGTCCGCACCCACCCCTGCCCCAGTGTCGGCACCCAACCCTCCCCCAGTGTCTGCAACCACCCATCACCTAGTGGCTGCACCCACCCTCCACCAGTGACTGCACCCACACCCTCCCACAGTGTCTACACCCACCCCTCCCCACTGTCTGCACCCACCACTCCCCGGTGTCTGCACCCCGCCTTCCCCCAGTGTCTGCATCCCCACTTCCCCCAGTTTCTGCGCCGACTCTACTCCAGTGCCTGCACCCACCATTCCCCCAGTGTCTGCACCCACCTCTCACTCAGTGTCTGCACCCACCCTCAACCAGGATCTGCATCCCCCCTTGTTCCAGTGTCTGCACCGGACTCTTTCCCTGTGTCTGCTCCTAACCCTCCCGCAGTGTGTGCATCCACCCCTCCCCCAGTGTCTGCATCCCCACTTCCCCCAGTTTCTGCGCCGACTCTACTCCAGTGCCTGCACCCACCATTCCCCCAGTGTCTGCACCCACCTCTCACTCAGTGTCTGCACCCAACCTCAACCAGGATCTGCATCCCCCTTGTTCCAGTGTCTGCACCGGACTCTTTCCCTATGTCTGCACCCACCCCTCCCCCAGTGTCCGCAACCACCCCTCCACCAGTGTCTGCACTCCCTTCCCCCAGTGTCTGCACCCACCCCTCCCCCAGTGTCTGCAACCACCCTTCCCCCAGTGTCCGCACCCACCCCTTCCCCCAGTGTCTGCAACCACCCTTCCCCCAGTGTCCGCACCCACCCTTCCCCCAGTGTCCGCACCCACCCCTGCCCCAGTGTCGGCACCCAACCCTCCCCCAGTGTCTGCAACCACCCATCACCCAGTGGCTGCACCCACCCTCCACCAGTGACTGCACCCGCCCCCTCCCACAGTGTCTACACCCATCCCTCCCCACTGTCTGCACCCACCACTCCCCGGTGTCTGCACCCCGCCTTCCCCCAGTGTCTGCATCCCCACTTCCCCCAGTTTCTGCGCCAACTCTACTCCAGTGCCTGCACCCACCATTCCCCCAGTGTCTGCACCCACCTCTCACTCAGTGTCTGCACCCACCCTCAACCAGGGTCTGCATCCCCCCTTGTTCCAGTGTCTGCACCGGACTCTTTCCCTGTGTCTGCTCCCAACCCTCCCCCAGTGTCTGCACCCACCCTTCCCCCAGTGTCTGCATCCTCCCCGCCCCCAGTTTCTGCACCCACCGCTCCCCCAGTGTCTGCACCCACCCTCCCCCAGTGTCTGCATCCACCGCTCCCCTAGTGTCTGCGCCCACCCCTCCCCCAGTTTCTGCACGTACCCTTCCCCCAGTGTCTGCACCCACCCCTCCCCCTGTGTCTGCACCCACCCATCCCCCAGTGTCTGCATCCCCTTCCCACAGTGTCTGTACCCCTCTTCCCCAGTGTCTGCACCCACCCCTCCCCCAGTTTCTGCACCATCTCTCCCCAGTGCCAGCAGCCCATTCCCCCAGTGTCTGCACCCACCGCTCCCCCAGTGTCTGCACCCATCCCTCATCCAGTGTCTGCACCCACCCTCCCCTAGAGTCTGCACTCACCCCTCCCCCAGTGTCTGCACCCAACCCTCCCCCAGTGTCTGCAACCACCCCTCCCCTAGTGTCTGCACCCACCCCTCACCCTGTGTCTGCACCGACCCTCCACCAGTGACTGCACCCACCCCTCCCGCAGTGTGTGCATCCACCCCTCCCCCAGTCTCTGCACCCACCCCTCCCCCAGTGTCTGCATCCACCACTCACCCAGTTTCAGCACCCAACCCTCCCACAGTTTCTGCACCCACCCCTCCCCCAGTGTCTGCAACCACCCCTCACCCAGTGTCTGCTCACACTCTTCCCCATTGTCGGCACCCACACCCATCTCCAGTGTCTGCACCTACCCCTCCCCCAGTGTCTGCACCCACCTCTCCCCCAGTGTCTGCACCCACCACTCCCCCAGTTTCTGCAGCCCCTCCCCCAGTGGCTGCACTCCCTTCCCCCAGTGTCTGCACCCACCCCTGCCCCAGTGTCGGTACCCACCCCTGCCCAGGTGTCGGCACCCACCCCTCCCCAAGTGTCTGCACCCATCCCTCCCCCAGTGTCTGCACCCACCGCTCCCCCAGTGTCTGCATCCACCCCTCACCCAGTGTCTGCACCCACCCTCCACCAGTGTCTACACCCACGCCTTTCCCATTGTCTGCACCCACCCCTCCTACAGTGTCTGCACCCACCCCTCCCCAGTGTCTGCACCCACCCACTCTAGAGTCTGCACTCACCCCTCCCGCAGAGTCTGCATCCACCTTCCCCCAGTGTCTGTGCACCTACCCCTCCCCCATTGTCTGCACCCACTTCTCCCCCAGTGTCTGCACCCACCCTCCCCTAGAGTCTGCACTCACCTATCCCGCAGTGTCTGCATCCACCTTGCCCCAGTGTTGGCAGCCGACCTTGCCCCAGTGTCTGCACCCAACTCTCCCCCAGTGTCTGCAACCACCCCTACCCCAGTGTCTGCACCCACCCCTCACCCAGTGTCTGCACCCACCCTCCACCAGTGACTGCACCCACCCCTCCCCCAGTGTCTGCACCCACCCCTCCCCCAGTGGCTGCACCCACCACTCCCCCAGTTTCTGCAGCCTCTCCCCCAGTGGCTGCACTCCCTTCCCCCAGTGTCTGCACCCACTCCTGCCCCAGTGTCGGCACCCACCCCTGCCCAGGTGTCAGCACCCATCCCTCCCCAAGTGTCTGCACCCATCCCTCCCCCAGTGTCTGCACCCACCCTCCACCAGTGTCTACACCCACCCCTTTCCCATTGTCTGCACCCACCCCTCCCCCAGTGTCTGCACCCACCCAACCCCTGAGTCTGCACTCACCCCACCCGCAGAGTCTGCATCCACCTTCCTCCAGTGTCTGCACCCACCCCTCCCCCATTATCTGCACCCACTCCTCCACCAGTGTCTGCACCCACCCCTCCCCCAGTATCTGCAACCACCCCTCCCCCAGTGTCTGCAACCACCCCTCACCCAGTGTCTGCACCCACCCCTCCCCCAGTGTCTTCACCCACCCCTTCCCCTAATGTCTGCAGCCCCTCCCTCAGTGTCTGCACCCACCACTCCCCCAGTGTCCGCAACCACCCCTCCACCAGTGTCTGCACTCCCTTCCCCCAGTGTCTGCACCCACCCCTCCCCCAGTGTCGGCACCCACCCCTCCCCCAGTGTCTGCAACCACCCTTCCCCCAGTGTCCGCACCCACCCCTTCCCCCAGTGTCCGCACCCACTCCCTGCCCCAGTGTCGGCACCCAACCCTCCCCCAGTGTCTGCAACCACCCATCACCCAGTGGCTGCACCCACCCTCCACCAGTGACTGCACCCACACCCTCCCACAGTGTCTACACCCACCCCTCCCCACTGTCTGCACCCACCACTCCCCGGTGTCTGCACCCCGCCTTCCCCCAGTGTCTGCATCCCCACTTCCCCCAGTTTCTGCGCCGACTCTACTCCAGTGCCTGCACCCACCATTCCCCCAGTGTCTGCACCCACCTCTCACTCAGTGTCTGCACCCACCCTCAACCAGGGTCTGCATCCCCCCTTGTTCCTGTGTCTGCACCGGACTCTTTCCCTGTGTCTGCTCCCAACCCTCCCCCAGTGTCTGCACCCACCCTTCCCCCAGTGTCTGCATCCTCCCCGCCCCCAGTTTCTGCACCCACCGCTCCCCCAGTGTCTGCACCCACCCTCCCCCAGTGTCTGCATCCACCGCTCCCCTAGTGTCTGCGCCCACCCCTCCCCCAGTTTCTGCACGTACCCTTCCCCCAGTGTCTGCACCCACCCCTCCCCCTGTGTCTGCACCCACCCATCCCCCAGTGTCTGCATCCCCTTCCCACAGTGTCTGTACCCCTCTTCCCCCAGTGTCTGCACTCCCTTCCCCCAGTGTCTGCATCCCCTTCCCCAGTGTCTGCACCCACCCCTCCCCCAGTTTCTGCACCATCTCTCCCCAGTGCCAGCAGCCCATTCCCCCAGTGTCTGCACCCACCGCTCCCCCAGTGTCTGCACCCATCCCTCATCCAGTGTCTGCACCCACCCTCCCCTAGAGTCTGCACTCACCCCTCCCCCAGTGTCTGCACCCAACCCTCCCCCAGTGTCTGCAACCACCCCTCCCCTAGTGTCTGCACCCACCCCTCACCCTGTGTCTGCACCCACCCTCCACCAGTGACTGCACCCACCCCTCACCCAGTGTGTGCATCCACCCCTCCCCCAGTCTCTGCACCCACCCCTCCCCCAGTGTCTGCATCCACCACTCACCCAGTTTCAGCACCCAACCCTCCCACAGTTTCTGCACCCACCCCTCCCCCAGTGTCTGCAACCACCCCTCACCCAGTGTCTGCTCACACCCTTCCCCATTGTCGGCACCCACACCCATCTCCAGTGTCTGCACCTACCCCTCCCCCAGTGTCTACACCCACCTCTCCCCCAGTGTCTGCACCCACCACTCCCCCAGTTTCTGCAGCCCCTCCCCCAGTGGCTGCACTCCCTTCCCCCAGTGTCTGCACCCACCCCTGCCCCAGTGTCGGTACCCACCACTGCCCAGGTGTCGGCACCCACCCCTCCCCAAGTGTCTGCACCCATCCCTCCCCCAGTGTCTGCACCCACCGCTCCCCCAGTGTCTGCATCCACCCCTCACCCAGTGTCTGCACCCACCCTCCACCAGTGTCTACACCCACGCCTTTCCCATTGTCTGCACCCACCCCTCCTACAGTGTCTGCACCCACCCCTCCCCAGTGTCTGCACCCACCCACTCTAGAGTCTGCACTCACCCCTCCCGCAGAGTCTGCATCCACCTTCCCCCAGTGTCTGCACCTACCCCTCCCCCATTGTCTGCACCCACTCCTCCCCCAGTGTCTGCACCCACCCTCCCCTAGAGTCTGCACTCACCTATCCCGCAGTGTCTGCATCCACCTTGCCCCAGTGTTTGCAGCCGACCTTGCCCCAGTGTCTGCACCCAACTCTCCCCCAGTGTCTGCAACCACCCCTACCCCAGTGTCTGCACCCACCCCTCACCCAGTGTCTGCACCCACCCTCCACCAGTGACTGCACCCACCCCTCCCCCAGTGTCTGCACCCACCCCTCCCCCAGTGGCTGCACCCACCACTCCCCCAGTTTCTGCAGCCTCTCCCCCAGTGGCTGCACTCCCTTCCCCCAGTGTCTGCACCCACTCCTGCCCCAGTGTCGGCACCCACCCCTGCCCAGGTGTCAGCACCCATCCCTCCCCAAGTGTCTGCACCCATCCCTCCCCCAGTGTCTGCACCCACCCTCCACCAGTGTCTACACCCACCCCTTTCCCATTGTCTGCACCCACCCCTCCCCCAGTGTCTGCACCCACCCAACCCCTGAGTCTGCACTCACCCCACCCGCAGAGTCTGCATCCACCTTCCTCCAGTGTCTGCACCCACCCCTCCCCCATTATCTGCACCCACTCCTCCACCAGTGTCTGCACCCACCCCTCCCCCAGTATCTGCAACCACCCCTCCCCCAGTGTCTGCAACCACCCCTCACCCAGTGTCTGCACCCACCCCTCCCCCAGTGTCTTCACCCACCCCTTCCCCTAATGTCTGCAGCCCCTCCCTCAGTGTCTGCACCCACCACTCCCCCAGTGTCCGCAACCACCCCTCCACCAGTGTCTGCAACCACCCTTCCCCCAGTGTCCGCACCCACCCCTTCCCCCAGTGTCTGCACTCCCTTCCCCCAGTGTCTGCACCCACCCCTCCCCCAGTGTCGGCACCCACCCCTCCCCCAGTGTCTGCAACCACCCTTCCCCCAGTGTCCGCACCCACCCCTTCCCCCAGTGTCCGCACCCACTCCCTGCCCCAGTGTCGGCACCCAACCCTCCCCCAGTGTCTGCAACCACCCATCAGCCAGTGGCTGCACCCACCCTCCACCAGTGACTGCACCCACACCCTCCCACAGTGTCTACACCCACCCCTCCCCACTGTCTGCACCCACCACTCCCCGGTGTCTGCACCCCGCCTTCCCCCAGTGTCTGCATCCCCACTTCCCCCAGTTTCTGCGCCGACTCTACTCCAGTGCCTGCACCCACCATTCCCCCAGTGTCTGCACCCACCTCTCACTCAGTGTCTGCACCCACCCTCAACCAGGATCTGCATCCCCCCTTGTTCCAGTGTCTGCACCGGACTCTTTCCCTGTGTCTGCTCCCAACCCTCCCCCAGTGTCTGCACCCACCCTTCCCCCAGTGTCTGCACCCTCCCCGCCTCCAGTTTCTGCACCCACCGCTCCCCCAGTGTCTGCACCCACCCTCCCCCAGTGTCTGCATCCACCGCTCCCCTAGTGTCTGCACCCACCCCTCCCCCAGTTTCTGCACGTACCCTTTCCCCAGTGTCTGCACCCACCCCTCCCCCTGTGTCTGCACCCACCCATCCCCCATGTCTGCATCCCCTTCCCACAGTGTCTGCACCCCTCTTCCCCCAGTGTCTGCATCCCCTTCCCCAGTGGCTTCACCCACCCCTCCCCCAGTTTCTGCACCATCTCTCCCCAGTGCCTGCAGCCCATTCCCCCAGTCTCTGCACCCACCCCTCCCCCAGTGTCTTCACCCACCCCTTCCCCTAATGTCTGCAGCCCCTCCCTCAGTGTCTGCACCCACCCCTCCCCCAGTGTCCGCAACCACCCCTCCACCAGTGTCTGCACTCCCTTCCCCCAGTGTCTGCACCCACGCCTCCCCCAGTGTCCGCACCCACCCTTCCCCCAGTGTCCGCACCCACTCCTGCCCCAGTGTCGGCACCCAACCCTCCCCCAGTGTCTGCAACCACCCATCACCCAGTGGCTGCACTCACCCTCCACCAGTGACTGCACCCGCACCCTCCCACAGTGTCTGCACCCATCCCTCCCCACTGTCTGCACCCACCACTCCCCAGTGTCTGCACCCACCCCTCCCCCAGTGTCGGCACCCACCCCTCCCCCAGTGTCTGCAACCACCCTTCCCCCAGTGTCCGCACCCACCCCTTCCCCCAGTGTCCGCACCCACCCCTGCACCAGTGTCGGCACCCAACCCTCCCCCAGTGTCTGCAACCACCCATCACCCAGTGGCTGCACTCACCCTCCACCAGTGACTGCACCCGCACCCTCCCACAGTGTCTGCACCCATCCCTCCCCACTGTCTGCACCCACCACTCCCCAGTGTCTGCACCCACCCCTCCCCCAGTGTCGGCACCCACCCCTCCCCCAGTGTCTGCACCCACCCCTCCCCCAGTGTCTGCAACCACCCCTCCCCCAGTGTCTGCAACCACCCCTCACCCAGTGTCTGCACCCACCCCTCCCCCAGTGTCTTCACCCACCCCTTCCCCTATTGTCTGCAGCCCCTCCCTCAGTGTCTGCACCCACCCCTCCCCCAGTGTCCGCAACCACCCCTCCACCAGTGTCTGCACTCCCTTCCCCCAGTGTCAGGACCCACCCCTCCCCCAGTGTCGGCACCCACCCCTTCCCCCATTGTCCGCACCCACCCTTCCCCCAGTGTCCGCACCCACCCCTGCCCCAGTGTCGGCACCCAACCCTCTCCCAGTGTCTGCAACCACCCTCCACCAGTGACTGCACCCGCACCCTCCCACAGTGTCTACACCCATCCCTCCCCACTGTCTGCACCCACCACTCCCCGGTGTCTGCACCCCGCCTTCCCCCAGTGTCTGCATCCCCACTTCCCCCAGTTTCTGCGCCGACTCTACTCCAGTGCCTGCACCCACCATTCCCCCAGTGTCTGCACCCACCTCTCACTCAGTGTCTGCACCCACCCTCAACCAGGGTCTGCATCCCCCCTTGTTCCAGTGTCTGCACCGGACTCTTCCCCTGTGTCTGCTCCCAACCCTCCCCCAGTGTCTGCACCCTCCCCGCCCCCAGTTTCTGCACCCACCGCTCCCCCAGTGTCTGCACCCACCCTCCCCCAGTGTCTGCATCCACCGCTCCCCTTGTGTCTGCACCCACCCCTCCCCCAGTTTCTGCACGTACCCTTCCCCCAGTGTCTGCACCCACCCCTCCCCCTGTGTCTGCACCCACCCATCCCCAAGTGTCTGCATCCCCTTCCCACAGTGTCTGTACCCGTCTTCCCCCAGTGTCTGCACCTACCCCTTCCCCAGTGTCTGCACCTACTCCTCATCCAGTGTCTGCAACCTGCCTCCCCCAGTGTCTGCACCCATCCTTCCCCCATTGTCTGCACCCACCCCTCCCCCAGTGTCTGCACCCACCCTCCCCTCGAGTCTGCACTCACCCCTCCCGCAGTGTCTGCATCCACCCCTACCCCAGTGTCTGCACTCACCCCTCCCGCAGTGTGTGCATCCACCCCTCCCCCAGTGTCTGCACCCACCCCTGCCCCAGTGTCGGCACCCACCCCTGCCCAGGTATCAGCACCCACCCCTCCCCAAGTGTCTGCACCCATCCCTCCCCCAGTGTCTGCACCCACCGCTCCCCCAGTGTCTGCATCCACCCCTCATCCAGTGTCTGCACCCACCCACCACCAGTGTCTACACCCACCCCTTTTCCATTGTCTGCACCCACCCCTCCCCCAGAGTCTGCATCCACCTTCCCCCAGTGTCCTCACCCACCCCTCCCCCATTATCTGCACCCACTCCTCCCCCAGTGTCTGCACCCACCCCTCCCCCAGTGTCTGCAACCACCCCTCCCCCATTGTCTGCACCCACCCCTCACCCAGTGTCTGCACCCACCCCTCCCCCAGTGTCTTCACCCACCCCTTCCCCTAATGTCTGCAGCCCCTCGCTCAGTGTCTGCACACACTCCTCCCCCAGTGTCGGTACCCACCCTGCCCAGGTGTCGGCACTCACCCCTCCCCAAGTGTCTGCACCCATCCCTCCCCCAGTGTCTGCACCCACCGCTCCCCCAGTGTCTGCATCCACCCCTCATCCAGTGTCTGCACCCACACCTTTCCCATTGTCTGCACCCATCCCTCCCCCAGTGTCTGCACCCACCCCTCCCCAGTGTCTGCACCCACCCACCCCCAGAGTCTGCACTCACCCCTCCCGCAGAGTCTGCATCCAGCTTCCCCCAGTGTTGGCAGCCGACCTTGCCCCAGTGTCTGCACCCAACCCTCCCCCAGTGTCTGCACCCACACCTGCCCCAGTGTCGGCACCCACCCCTGCCCAGGTATCAGCACCCACCCCTCCCCAAGTGTCTGCACCCATCCCTCCCCCAGTGTCTGCACCCACCGCTCCCCCAGTGTCTGCATCCACCCCTCATCCAGTGTCTGCACCCACCCACCACCAGTGTCTACACCCACCCCTTTCCCATTGTCTGCACCCAACCCTCCCCCAGAGTCTGCACCCACCCACCCCCAGAGTCTGCACTCACCCCTCCCGCAGAGTCTGCATCCACCTTCCCCCAGTGTCCGCACCCACTCCTCCCCCATTATCTGCACCCACTCCTCCCCCAGTGTCTGCACCCACCCCTCCCCCAGTGTCTGCAACCACCCCTCCCCCAGTGTCTGCAACCACCCCTCACCCAGTGTCTGCACCCACCCCTCCCCCAGTGTCTTCACCCACCCCTTGCCCTAATGTCTGCAGCCCCTCCCTCAGTGTCTGCACACACTCCTCCCCCAGTGTCGGCACCCACCCTCCCCCAGTGTCCGCAACCACCCCTCCACCAGTGTCTGCACTCCCTTCCCTCAGTGTCTGCACCCACCCATCCCCCAGTGTCTGCACCCACCCCTCCCCCAGTGGCTGCACCCACCACTCCCCCAGTTTCTGCAGCCTCTCCCCCAGTGGCTGCACTCCCTTCCCCCAGTGTCTGCACCCACCCCTGCCCCAGTGTCGGCACCCACCCCTGCCCAGGTGTCAGCACCCATCCCTCCCCAAGTGTCTGCACCCATCCCTCCCCCAGTGTCTGCACCCACCCTCCACCAGTGTCTACACCCACCCCTTTCCCATTGTCTGCACCCACCCCTCCCCCAGTGTCTGCACCCACCCAACCCCTGAGTCTGCACTCACCCCTCCCGCAGAGTCTGCATCCACCTTCCTCCAGTGTCTGGACCCACCCCTCCCCCATTATCTGCACCCACTCCTCCACCAGTGTCTGCACCCACCCCTCCCCCAGTATCTGCAACCTACCCTCCCCCAGTGTCTGCAACCACCCCTCACCCAGTGTCTGCACCCAACCTTCCCCCAGTGTCTTCACCCACCCCTTCCCCTAATGTCTGCAGCCCCTCCCTCAGTGTCTGCACCCACCCCTCTCCCAGTGTCCGCAACCACCCCTCCACCAGTGTCTGCACTCCCTTCCCCCAGTGTCTGCACCCACCCCTCCCCCAGTGTCGGCACCCACCCCTCCCCCAGTGTCTGCAACCACCCCTCCACCAGTGTCCGCACCCACCCCTACCCCCAGTGTCCGCACCCACCCCTGCCCCAGTGTCGGCACCCAACCCTCCCCCAGTGTCTGCAACCACCCATCACCCTGTGGCTGCACCCACCCTCCACCAGTGACTGCACCCACACCCTCCCACAGTGTCTACACCCACCCCTCCCCACTGTCTGCACACACCACTCCCCGGTGTCTGCACCCCGCCTTCCCCCAGTGTCTGCATCCCCACTTCCCCCAGTTTCTGCGCCGACTCTACTCCAGTGCCTGCACCCACCATTCCCCCAGTGTCTGCACCCACCTCTCACTCAGTGTCTGCTCCCACCCTCAACCAGGATCTGCATCCCCGCTTGTTCCAGTGTCTGCACCGGACTCTTTCCCTGTGTCTGCTCCCAACCCTCCCCCAGTGTCTGCACCCACCCTTCCCCCAGTGTCTGCACCCTCCCCGCCCCCAGTTTCTGCACCCACCGCTCCCCCAGTGTCTGCACCACCCTCCCCCAGTGTCTGCATCCACCGCTCCCCTAGTGTCTGCACCCACCCCTCCCCCAGTTTCTGCACGTACCCTTCCCCCAGTGTCTGCACCCACCCCTCCCCCTGTGTCTGCACCCACCCTTCCCCCATGTCTGCACACCCTTCCCACAGTGTCTGTACCCCTCTTCCCCCAGTGTCTGCACCCCCTTCCCCCAGTGTCTGCATCCCCTTCCCCAGTGTCTGCACCCACCCCTCCCCCAGTTTCTGCACCATCTCTCCCCAGTGCCTGCAGCCCATTCCCCCAGTGTCTGCACCCACCGCTCCCCCAGTGTCTGCACCCACTCCTCATCCAGTGTCTGCAACCTGCCTCCCCCAGTGTCTGCACCCAACCGTCCCCCAGTGTCTGCAACCACCCCTACCCCAGTGTCTGCACCCACCCCTCACCCAGTGTCTGCACCCACCCTCCACCAGTGACTGCACCCACCCCTCCCCCAGTGTCTGCACCCACCCCTCCCCCAGTGTCTGCACCCACCACTCCCCCAGTTTCTGCAGCCCCTCCCCCAGTGGCTGCATTCCCTTCCCCCAGTGTCTGCACCCATCCCTGCCCCAGTGTCGGCACCCACCCCTGCCCAGGTGTCAGCACCCACCCCTACCCAAGTGTCTGCACCCATCCCTCCCCCAGTGTCTGCACCCACCCCTTTCCCATTGTCTGCACCCACCCCTCCCCCAGTGTCTGCACCCAACCACCCCCAGAGTCTGCACTCACCCCTCCCGCAGAGTCTGCATCCACCTTCCTCCAGTGTCTGCACCCACCCCTCCCCCATTATCTGCACCCACTCCTCCCCGTGTCTGCACCCACCCATCCCCCATTGTCTGCAACCACCCCTCCCCCAGTGTCTGCAACCACCCCTCACCCAGTGTCTGCACCCACCCCTCCCCCAGTGTCTTCACCCACCCCTTCCCCTAATGTCTGCAGCCCCTCCCTCAGTGTCTGCACCCACCCTTCCCACAGTGTCCGCACCCACCCCTTCCCCCAGTGTCTGCAACCACCCTTCCCACAGTGTCTGCACCCACCCCTCCCCCAGTGTCTGCACCCAACCACCCCCAGAGTCTGCACCCACCCCTCCCCCATTATCTGCACCCACTCCTCCCCCAGTGTCTGCACCCACCCCTCCCCCAGTGTCTGCAACCACCCCTCCCCCATTGTCTGCACCCACCCCTCACCCAGTGTCTGCACCCACCCCTCCCCCAGTGTCTTCACCCACCCCTTCCCCTAATGTCTGCAGCCCCTCGCTCAGTGTCTGCACACACTCCTCCCCCAGTGTCGGTACCCACCCCTGCCCAGGTGTCGGCACTCACCCCTCCCCCAGTGTCTGCACCCATCCCTCCCCCAGTGTCTGCACCCACCGCTCCCCCAGTGTCTGCACCCACCGCTCCCCCAGTGTCTGCATCCACCCCTCATCCAGTGTCTGCACCCACACCTTTCCCATTGTCTGCACCCATCCCTCCCCCAGTGTCTGCACCCACCCCTCCCCAGTGTCTGCACCCACCCACCCCCAGAGTCTGCACTCACCCCTCCCGCAGAGTCTGCATCCAGCTTCCCCCAGTGTTGGCAGCCGACCTTGCCCCAGTGTCTGCACCCAACCCTCCCCCAGTGTATGCAACCACCCCTACCCCAGTGTCTGCACCCACACCTGCCCCAGTGTCGGCACCCACCCCTGCCCAGGTATCAGCACCCACCCCTCCCCAAGTGTCTGCACCCATCCCTCCCCCAGTGTCTGCACCCACCGCTCCCCCAGTGTCTGCATCCACCCCTCATCCAGTGTCTGCACCCACCCACCACCAGTGTCTACACCCACCCCTTTCCCATTGTCTGCACCCAACCCTCCCCCAGAGTCTGCACCCACCCACCCCCAGAGTCTGCACTCACCCCTCCCGCAGAGTCTGCATCCACCTTCCCCCAGTGTCCGCACCCACTCCTCCCCCATTATCTGCACCCACTCCTCCCCCAGTGTCTGCACCCACCCCTCCCCCAGTGTCTGCAACCACCCCTCCCCCAGTGTCTGCAACCACCCCTCACCCAGTGTCTGCACCCACCCCTCCCCCAGTGTCTTCACCCACCCCTTGCCCTAATGTCTGCAGCCCCTCCCTCAGTGTCTGCACACACTCCTCCCCCAGTGTCGGCACCCACCCTCCCCCAGTGTCCGCAACCACCCCTCCACCAGTGTCTGCACTCCCTTCCCTCAGTGTCTGCACCCACCCATCCCCCAGTGTCTGCACCCACCCCTCCCCCAGTGGCTGCACCCACCACTCCCCCAGTTTCTGCAGCCTCTCCCCCAGTGGCTGCACTCCCTTCCCCCAGTGTCTGCACCCACCCCTGCCCCAGTGTCGGCACCCACCCCTGCCCAGGTGTCAGCACCCATCCCTCCCCAAGTGTCTGCACCCATCCCTCCCCCAGTGTCTGCACCCACCCTCCACCAGTGTCTACACCCACCCCTTTCCCATTGTCTGCACCCACCCCTCCCCCAGTGTCTGCACCCACCCAACCCCTGAGTCTGCACTCACCCCTCCCGCAGAGTCTGCATCCACCTTCCTCCAGTGTCTGGACCCACCCCTCCCCCATTATCTGCACCCACTCCTCCACCAGTGTCTGCACCCACCCCTCCCCCAGTATCTGCAACCTACCCTCCCCCAGTGTCTGCAACCACCCCTCACCCAGTGTCTGCACCCAACCTTCCCCCAGTGTCTTCACCCACCCCTTCCCCTAATGTCTGCAGCCCCTCCCTCAGTGTCTGCACCGACCCCTCTCCCAGTGTCCGCAACCACCCCTCCACCAGTGTCTGCACTCCCTTCCCCCAGTGTCTGCACCCACCCCTCCCCCAGTGTCGGCACCCACCCCTCCCCCAGTGTCTGCAACCACCCTTCCCCCAGTGTCCGCACCCACCCCTACCCCCAGTGTCCGCACCCACCCCTGCCCCAGTGTCGGCACCCAACCCTCCCCCAGTGTCTGCAACCACCCATCACCCTGTGGCTGCACCCACCCTCCACCAGTGACTGCACCCACACCCTCCCACAGTGTCTACACCCACCCCTCCCCACTGTCTGCACCCACCACTCCCCGGTGTCTGCACCCCGCCTTCCCCCAGTGTCTGCATCCCCACTTCCCCCAGTTTCTGCGCCGACTCTACTCCAGTGCCTGCACCCACCATTCCCCCAGTGTCTGCACCCACCTCTCACTCAGTGTCTGCTCCCACCCTCAACCAGGATCTGCATCCCCGCTTGTTCCAGTGTCTGCACCGGACTCTTTCCCTGTGTCTGCTCCCAACCCTCCCCCAGTGTCTGCACCCACCCTTCCCCCAGTGTCTGCACCCTCCCCGCCCCCAGTTTCTGCACCCACCGCTCCCCCAGTGTCTGCACCACCCTCCCCCAGTGTCTGCATCCACCGCTCCCCTAGTGTCTGCACCCACCCCTCCCCCAGTTTCTGCACGTACCCTTCCCCCAGTGTCTGCACCCACCCCTCCCCCTGTGTCTGCACCCACCCTTCCCCCATGTCTGCACACCCTTCCCACAGTGTCTGTACCCCTCTTCCCCCAGTGTCTGCACCCCCTTCCCCCAGTGTCTGCATCCCCTTCCCCAGTGTCTGCACCCACCCCTCCCCCAGTTTCTGCACCATCTCTCCCCAGTGCCTGCAGCCCATTCCCCCAGTGTCTGCACCCACCGCTCCCCCAGTGTCTGCACCCACTCCTCATCCAGTGTCTGCAACCTGCCTCCCCCAGTGTCTGCACCCAACCGTCCCCCAGTGTCTGCAACCACCCCTACCCCAGTGTCTGCACCCACCCCTCACCCAGTGTCTGCACCCACCCTCCACCAGTGACTGCACCCACCCCTCCCCCAGTGTCTGCACCCACCCCTCCCCCAGTGTCTGCACCCACCACTCCCCCAGTTTCTGCAGCCCCTCCCCCAGTGGCTGCATTCCCTTCCCCCAGTGTCTGCACCCATCCCTGCCCCAGTGTCGGCACCCACCCCTGCCCAGGTGTCAGCACCCACCCCTACCCAAGTGTCTGCACCCATCCCTCCCCCAGTGTCTGCACCCACCCCTTTCCCATTGTCTGCACCCACCCCTCCCCCAGTGTCTGCACCCAACCACCCCCAGAGTCTGCACTCACCCCTCCCGCAGAGTCTGCATCCACCTTCCTCCAGTGTCTGCACCCACCCCTCCCCCATTATCTGCACCCACTCCTCCCCGTGTCTGCACCCACCCATCCCCCATTGTCTGCAACCACCCCTCCCCCAGTGTCTGCAACCACCCCTCACCCAGTGTCTGCACCCACCCCTCCCCCAGTGTCTTCACCCACCCCTTCCCCTAATGTCTGCAGCCCCTCCCTCAGTGTCTGCACCCACCCTTCCCACAGTGTCCGCACCCACCCCTTCGACCAGTGTCTGCAACCACCCTTCCCACAGTGTCTGCACCCACCCCTCCCCCAGTGTCTGCACCCAACCACCCCCAGAGTCTGCACTCACCCCTCCCGCAGAGTCTGCATCCACCTTCCTCCAGTGTCTGCACCCACCCCTCCCCCATTATCTGCACCCACTCCTCCCCGTGTCTGCACCCACCCCTCCCCATTGTCTGCAACCACCCCTCCCCCAGTGTCCGCAACCACCCCTCCACCAGTGTCTGCACTCCCTTCCCCCAGTGTCTGCACCCACCCCTCCCCCAGTATCGGCACCCACCCCTCCCCCAGTGTCTGCAACCACCCTTCCCACAGTGTCCGCACCCACCCCTTCCCCCAGTGTCTGCAACCACCCTTCCCCCAGTGTCCGCACCCACCCTTCCCCCAGTGTCCGCACCCACCCCTGCCCCAGTGTCGGCACCCAACCCTCCCCACTGTCTGCACTCACCATTCCCCCAGTGTCTGCACCCACCTCTCACTCAGTGTGTGCACCCACCCTCAACCAGGGTCTGCACCCCCCCTTGTTCCAGTGTCTGCACCGGACTCTTTCCCTGTGTCTGCTCCCAACCCTCCCCCAGTGTCTGCACCCACCCTTCCCCCAGTGTCTGCACCCTCCCCGCCCCCAGTTTCTGCACCCACCGCTCCCCCAGTGTCTGCACCCACCCTCCCCCAGTGTCTGCATCCACCGCTCCCCTCGTGTCTGCACCCACCCCTCCCCCGGTTTCTGCACGTACCCTTCCCCCAGTGTCTGCACCCACCCCTCCCCCTGTGTCTGCACCCAGCCATCCCCCAGTGTCTGCATCCCCTTCCCACAGTGTCTGTACCCCTCTTCCCCCAGTGTCTGCACCCGCTTCCCCCAGTGTCTGCATCCCCTTCCCCAGTGTCTGCACCCACCCCTCCCCCAGTTTCTGCACCATCTCTCCCCAGTGCCTGCAGCCCATTCCCCCAGTGTCTGCACCCACCGCTCCCCCAGTGTCTGCACCCACTCCTCATCCAGTGTCTGCAACCTGCCTCCCCCAGTGTCTGCACCCATCCTTCCCCCATTGTCTGCACCCACCCCTCCCCCAGTGTCTGCACCCACCCTCCCCTAGAGTCTGCACTCACCCCTCCCGCAGTGTCTGCATCCACCCCTACCCCAGTGTCTGCACCCACCCCTCCCCCAGTGTCTGCACTCACCCCTCCCGCAGTGTGTGCATCCACCCCTCCCCCAGTCTCTGTACCCACACCCATCTCCAGTGTCTGCACCCACCCCTCCCCCGGTGTCTGCACCCACCCCTCCCCCAGTGTCTGCACCCACCCCTGCCCCAGTGTCGGCACCCACCCATGCCCAGGTATCAGCACCCACCCCTCCCCAAGTGTCTGCACCCATCCCTCCCCCAGTGTCTGCACCCACCGCTCCCCCAGTGTCTGCATCCACCCCTCATCCAGTGTCTGCACCCACCCACCACCGGTGTCTACACCCACCCCTTTCCCATTGTCTGCACCCACCCCTCCCCCAGAGTCTGCACCCACCCACCCCCAGAGTCTGCACTCACCCCTCCCGCAGAGTCTGCATCCACCTTCCCCCAGTGTCCTCACCCACCCCTCCCCCATTATCTGCACCCAGTCCTCCCCCAGTGTCTGCACCCACCCCTCCCCCAGTGTCCTCACCCACCCCTTCCCCTAATGTCTGCAGCCCCTCCCTCAGTGTCTGCACACACTAATCCCCCAGTGTCGGCACCCACCCTCCCCCAGTGTCCGCAACCACCCCTCCACCAGTGCCTGCGCTCCCTTCCCCCAGTGTCTGCACCCACCCCTCCCCAAGTGTCTGCACCCATCCCTCCCCCAGTGTCTGCACCCACCGCTCCCCCAGTGTCTGCATCCACCCCTCATCCAGTGTCTGCACCCACCCTCCACCAGTGTCGACACCCACGCCTTTCCCATTGTCTGCACCCACCCCTCCCCCAGTGTCTGCACCCACCCCTCCCCAATGTCTGCACCCACCCACCCCCAGAGTCTGCACTCACCCCTCCCGCAGAGTCTGCATCCACCTTCCCCCAGTGTCTGCACCTACCCCTCCCCCATTGTCTGTACCCACTCCTCCCCCAGTGTCTGCACCCACCCTCCCCTAGAGTCTGCACTCACCCCTCCCGCAGTGTCTGCATCCATCTTCCCCCAGTGTTGGCAGCCGACCTTGCCCCAGTGTCTGCACCCAACCCTCCCCCATTGTCTGCACCGACCCCTCCCCCATTATCTGTACCCACTCCTCCCCCAGTGTCTGCACCCACCCCTCCCCCAGTGTCTGCAACCACCCCTCCCCCAGTGTCTGCAACCACTCCTCACCCAGTGTCTGCACCCACCCCTCCCCCAGTGTCTTCACCCACCCCTTCCCCTAATGTCTGCAGCCCCTCCCTCAGTGTCTGCACCGACCCCTCCTCCAGTGTATGCACCCACCCCTCCACCAGTGTCTGCACTCCCTTCCCCCAGTGTCTGCACCCACCCCTGCCCCAGTGTCGGCACCCACCCCTCCCCCAGTGTCTGCAACCACCCCTCCACCAGTGTCTGCACTCCCTTCCCCCAGTGTCTGCACCCACCCCTCCCCCAGTGTCGGCACCCACCCCTCCCCCAGTGTCTGTAAACAAGCCTCCACCAGTGTCTGCACTCCCTTCCCCCAGTGTCTGCACCCACCGCTCCCCCAGTGTCTGCACCCACCCCTCCCCCAGTGTCTGCACCCCCCTTCCCCCAGTGTCTGCTCCCACACCTCCCCCAGTGTCAGCACCCACCTCTCCCCCAGTGTCTGCACCGACCCCTCCCCCAGTGCGTGCACCCACCCCTCCCTCAGTGTCTGCACCCACCCTCAACCAGGGTCTGCATCCCACCTTGTTCCAGTGTCTGCACCGAACTCTTCCCCTGTGTCTGCTCCCAACCCTCCCCCAGTGTCTGCACCCTCCCCTCCCCCAGTTTCTGCAACCACCGCTCCCCCAGTGTCTGCACCCACCCTCCCCCAGTGTCTGCATTCACCGCTCCCCTAGTGTCTGCACCCACCCCTCCCCCAGTTTCTGCACGTACCCTTCCCCCAGTGTCTGCACCCACCCCTCCCCCTGTGTCTGCACCCACCCATCCCCCAGTGTCTGCACCCCCTTCCCACAGTGTCTGCATCCCCTTCCCCAGTGTCTGCACCCACCCCTCCCCCAGTTTCTGCACCCACTCCTCATCCAGTGTCTGCAACCTGCCTCCCCGAGTGTCTGCACCCATCCTTCCCCCATTGTCTGCACCCACCCCTCCCGCAGTGTCTGCATCCACCTTCCACCAGTGTTGGCAGCCGACCTTGCCCCAGTGTCTGCACCCAACCCTCCCCCAGTGTCTGCACCCACCCCTCACCCAGTGTCTGCACCCACCCTCCACCAGTGACTGCACCCACCCCTCCCCCAGTGTCTGCACTCACCCCTCCCGCAGTGTGTGCACCCACCCCTCCCCCAGTGTCTGCACCCACCCCTCCCCCAGTGTCTGCACCCACCACTCCCCCAGTTTCTGCAGCCCTTCCCCCAGTGGCTGCACTCCCTTCCCCCAGTGTCTGCACCCACCCCTCCCCCAGTGTCTGCACCCACCCCTCCCCCAGTGTCTGCACCCACCACTCCCCCAGTTTCTGCAGCCCTTCCCCCAGTGGCTGCACTCCCTTCCCCCAGTGTCTGCACCCACCCCTGCCCCAGTGTCGGCACCCACCCCTCCCCCAGTGTCTGCAACCACCCCTCCACCAGTGTCTGCACTCCCTTCCCCCAGTGTCTGCACCCACCCCTCCCCCAGTGTCGGCACCCACCCCTCCCCCAGTGTCTGTAAACAAGCCTCCACCAGTGTCTGCACTCCCTTCCGCCAGTGTCCGCACCCACCCCTGCCCCAGTGTCGGCACCCAACCCTCCCCCAGTGTCTGCAACCACCCATCACCCAGTGGCTGCACCCACCCCCCACCAGTGACTGCACCCACACCCTCCCACAGTGTCTACACCCACCCCTCCCCACTGTCTGCACCCACCACTCCCCGGTGTCTGCACCCCGCCTTCCCCCAGTGTCTGCATCCCCACTTCCCCCAGTTTCTGCGCCGACTCTACTCCAGTGCCTGCACCCACCATTCCCCCAGTGTCTGCACCGACCTCTCACTCAGTGTCTGCACCCACCCCTCCCCCAGTGTCTGCACCCCCCTTCCCCCAGTGTCTGCTCCCACACCTCCCCCAGTGTCAGCACCCACCTCTCCCCCAGTGTCTGCACCGACCCCTCCCCCAGTGCGTGCACCCACCCCTCCCTCAGTGTCTGCACCCACCCTCAACCAGGGTCTGCATCCCCCCTGGTTCCAGTGTCTGCACCGAACTCTTCCCCTGTGTCTGCTCCCAACCCTCCCCCAGTGTCTGCACCCTCCCCTCCCCCAGTTTCTGCAACCACCGCTCCCCCAGTGTCTGCACCCACCCTCCCCCAGTGTCTGCATTCACCGCTCCCCTAGTGTCTGCACCCACCCCTCCCCCAGTTTCTGCACGTACCCTTCCCCCAGTGTCTGCACCCACCCTTCCCCCTGTGTCTGCACCCACCCATCCCCCAGTGTCTGCACCCCCTTCCCACAGTGTCTGCATCCCCTTCCCCAGTGTCTGCACCCACCCCTCCCCCAGTTTCTGCACCATCTCTCCCCAGTGCCAGCAGCCCAGTCCCCCAGTGTCTGCACCCACCGCTCCCCCAGTGTCTGCACCCACTCCTCATCCAGTGTCTGCAACCTGCCTCCCCGAGTGTCTGCACCCATCCTTCCCCCATTGTCTGCACCCACCCCACCCGCAGTGTCTGCATCCACCTTCCACCAGTGTTGGCAGCCGACCTTGCCCCAGTGTCTGCACCCAACCCTCCCCCAGTGTCTGCACCCACCCCTCACCCAGTGTCTGCACCCACCCTCCACCAGTGACTGCACCCACCCCTCCCCCAGTGTCTGCACTCACCCCTCCCGCAGTGTGTGCACCCACCCCTCCCCCAGTGTCTGCACCCACCCCTCCCCCAGTGTCTGCACCCACCACTCCCCCAGTTTCTGCAGCCCTTCCCCCAGTGGCTGCACTCCCTTCCCCCAGTGTCTGCACCCAACCCTGCCCCAGTGTCGGTACCCACCCCTGCCCAGGTGTCGGCACCCACCCCTCCCCAAGTGTCTGCATCCATCCCTCCCCCAGTGTCTGCACCCACCGCTCCCCCAGTGTCTGCACCCACCCTCCACCAGTGTCTACACCCACGCCTTTCCCATTGTCTGCACCCACTCCTCCCCCAGTGTTTGCACCCACGCCTCCCCAGTGTCTGCACCCACCCACCCCCAGAGTCTGAACTCACCCCTCCCGCAGAGTCTGCATCCACCTTCCCCCAGTGTCTGCACCCACCCTCCCCTAGAATCTGCACTCACCCCTCCCGCAGTGTCTGCATCCACCTTCCCCCAGTGTTGGCAGCCGACCTTGCCCCAGTGTCTGCACCCAACCCTCCCCCAGTGTCTGCAACCACCCCTACCCCAGTGTCTGCACCCATCCTCCACCAGTGACTGCACCCACCCCTCCCCCAGTGTCTGCACTCACCCCTCCCGCAGTGTGTGCATCCACCCCTCCCCCAGTCTCTGCACCCACCCCTCCCCCAGTGTCTGCATCCACCACTCCCCCAGTTTCAGCTCCCAACCCTCCCACAGTTTCTGCACCCACCCCTCCCCTAGTGCCTGCTACCACCCCTCCCCCAGTGTCTGCACCCACCCCTCCCCCAGTGTCTGCATCCACCACTCCCCTAGTGTCTGCACCCACCCCTCCCCCAGTTTCTGCACGTACCCTTCCCCCAGTGTCTGCACCCACCCTCCCCCTGTGTCTGCACCCACCCATCCCCCAAGTGTCTGCATCTCCCTCCCACAGTGTCTGTACCCCTCTTCCCCCAGTGTCTGCACCCACTTCCCCCAGTGTCTGCATCCCCTTCCCCAGTGTCTGCACCCACCCCTCCCCCAGTTTCTGCACCACCTCTCCCCAGTGCCAGCAGCCCATTCCCCCAGTGTCTGCACCCACCGCTCCCCCAGTGTCTGCACCCACTCCTCATCCAGTGTCTGCAACCTGCCTCCCCCAGAGTCTGCACCCATCCTTCCCCCATTGTCTGCACCCACCCCTCCCCCAGTGTCTGCACCCACCCCTCCCCTAGAGTCTGCACTCACCCCTCCCGCAGTGTCTGCATCCACCTTCCACCAGTGTTGGCAGCCGACCTTGCCCCAGTGTCTGCACCCAACACTCCCCCAGTGTCTGCAACCACCCCTACCCCAGTGTCTGCACCCACCCCTCACCCAGTGTCTGCACCCACCCTCCACCAGTGACTGCACCCACCCCTCCCCCATGTCTGCACTCACCCCTCCCGCAGTGTGTGCATCCTCCCCTCCCCCAGTCTCTGCACCCACCCCTCCCCCAGTGTCTGCATCCACCACTCCCCCAGTTTCAGCACCCAACCCTCCCACAGTTTCTGCACCCACCCCTCTCCCAGTGTCTGCAACCACCCCTCACCCAGTGTCTGCTCACACCCTTCCCCATTGTCGGCACCCACACCCATCTCCAGTGTCTGCAACCAGTGTCTGCACCCACCCCTCCCCCAGTGTCTGCACCCACCCCTCCCCCAGTGTCTGCACCCACCACTCCCCCAGTTTCTGCAGCCCCTCCCCCAGTGGCTGCACTCCCTTCCCCCAGTGTCTGCACCCACCCCTGCCCCAGAGTCGGCACCCACCCCTGCCCAGGTGTCCGCACCCACCCCTCCCCAAGTGTCTGCACCCATCCCTCCCCCAGTGTCTGCACCCACCGCTCCCCCAGTGTCTGCATCCAGCCCTCATCCAGTGTCTGCACCCACCCTCCACCAGTGTCTACACACACCCCTTTCCCATTGTCTGCACCCACCCCTCCCCCAGAGTCTGCACCCACCCACCCCAAGAGGCTGCACTCACCCCTCCCGCAGAGTCTGCATCCACCTTCCCCCAGTGTCTGCACCCACCCCTCCCCCAGTGTCTGCAACCACCCCTCCCCCAGTGTCTGCAACCACCCCTCACCCAGTGTCTGCACCCACACCTCCCCCAGTGTCTTCACCCACCCCTTCCCCTAATGTCTGCAGCCCCTCCCTCAGTGTCTGCACCCACCCCTCCCCGTGTCCGCAACCACCCCTCCACCAGTGCCTGCACTCCCTTCCACCAGTGTCTGCACTCCCTTCCCCCAGTGTCTGCACCCACCCCTCCCCCAGTGCGTGCAACCACCCCTCCCTCAGTGCCTGCGCCCACCCTCAACCAGGGTCTGCATCCCCCCTTGTTCCAGTGTCTGCACCGGACTCTTCCCCTGTGTCTGCTCCCAACCTTCCCCCAGTGTCTGCATCCACCGCTCCACTAGTGTCTGCACCCACCCCTCCGCCAGTTTCTGCACGTACCCTTCCCCCAGTGTCTGCAACCACCCCTCCACCAGTGTCTGCACTCCCTTCCCCCAGTGTCCGCACCCACCCCTGCCCCAGTGTCGGCACCAAACCCTCCCCCAGTGTCTGCAACCACCCATCACCCAGTGGCTGCACCCACCCTCCACCAGTGACTGCACCCACACCCTCCCACAGTGTCTACACCCACCCCTCCCCACTGTCTGCACCCACCCCTCCCCCAGTGTCTGCACCCCCCTTCCCCCAGTGTCTGCACCCACACCTCCCCCAGTGTCTGCACCCACCTCTCCCCCAGTGTCTGCACCGACCCCTCCCCCAGTGCGGGCACCCACCCCTCCCTCAGTGTCTGCACCCACCCTCAACCAGGGTCTGCATCCCCCCTTGTTCCAGTGTCTGCACCGGACTCTTCCCCTGTGTCTGCTCCCAACCTTCCCCCAGTGTCTGCACCCACCCTTCCCCCAGTGTCTGCACCCTCCCCTCCCCCAGATTCTGCACCCACCGCTCCCCCAGTGTCTGCATCCACCGCTCCCCTAGTGTCTGCACCCACCACTCCCCCAGTTTCTGCACGTACCCTTCCCCCAGTGTCTGCACCCACCCCTCCCCCTGTGTCTGCACCCACCTATCCCCCGGTGTCTGCATCCCCTTCCCACAGTGTCTGTACCCCTCTTCCCCCAGTGTCTGCACCCCCTTCCCCAGTGTCTGCACCCAACCCTCCCCCAGTTTCTGCACCATCTCTCCCCAGTGCCTGCAGCCCAGTCCCCCAGTGTCTGCACCCACCGCACCCCCAGTGTCTGCACCCACTCCTCATCCAGTGTCTGCAACCTGCCTCCCCCAGTGTCTGCACACATCCTTCCCCCATTGTCTGCACCTACCCCTCACCCAGTGTCTGCACACACCCTCCCCTAGAGTCTGCACTCACCCCTCCCGCAGTGTCTGCATCCACCTTCCACCAGTGTTGGCAGCCGACCTTGCCCCAGTGTCTGCACCCAACCCTCCCCCAGTGTCTGCAACCACCCCTACCCCAGTGTCTGCATCCACCCCTCCCCCAGTCTCTGCACCCACCCCTCCCCCGGTGTCTGCATCCACCACTCCCCCAGTTTCAGCACCCAACCCTCCCACAGTTTCTGCACCCACCCCTCCCCCAGTGTCTGCAACCACCCCTTACCCAGTGTCTGCTCACACCCTTCCCCATTGTCGGCACCCACACCCATATCCAGTGTCTGCACCCACCCCTCCCCCAGAGTCTGCACCCACCCCTCCCCCAGTATCTGCACCCACCCCTCCCCCAGTGTCTGCACCCACCCCTCCCCAGTGTCTGCACCCACCCACCCCCAGAGTCTGCACTCACCCCTCCCGCAGAGTCTGAATCCACCTTCCCCCAGTGTCTGCACTTACCCCTCCCCCATTGTCTGCACCCACTCCTCCCCCAGTGTCTGCACCCACCCTCCCCTAGAGTCTGCACTCACCCCTCCCGCAGTGTCTGCATCCACCTTCCCCCAGTGTTGGCAGCCGACCATGCCCCAGTGTCTGCACCCACTCTCCACCAGTGACTGCACCACCCCTCCCCCAGTGTCTGCACTCACCCCTCCCGCAGTGTGTGCATCCACCCCTCCCCCAGTGTCTGCACCCAGTCCTCCCCCAGTGTCTTCACCCACCACTTCCCCTAATGTCTGCAGCCCCTCCCCCAGTGTCTGCACTCACCCCTCCCGCAGTGTGTGCATCCACCCCTCCCCCAGTGTCTGCACCCACCGCTCCCCCAGTGTCCGCAACCACCCCTCCACCAGTGTCTGCACTCCCTTCCCCCAGTGCCTGAACCCACCCCTCCCCCAGTGTCGGCACCCACCCCTCCCCCAGTGTCTGCAACCACCCCTCCACCAGTGTCTGCACTCCCTTCCCCCAGTGTCCGCACCCACCCCTGCCCCAGTGTCGGCACCCAACCCTCCCCCAGTGTCTGCAACCACCCATCACCCAGTGGCTGCACCCACCCTCCACCAGTGACTGCACCCACACCCTCCCACAGTGTCTACACCCACCCCTCCCCACTGTCTGCACCCACCACTCCCCGGTGTCTGCACCCCGCCTTCCTCCAGTGTTTGCATCCCCACTTCCCCCAGTTTCTGCGCCGACTCTACTCCAGTGCCTGCACCCACCATTCCCCCAGTGTCTGCACCGACCTCTCCCCCAGTGTCTGCACCCACCCCTCCCCCAGTGTCTGCACCCACCCTCCCCTAGAGTCTGCACTCACCCCTCCCGCAGTGGCTGCATCCACCTTTCACCAGTGTTGGCAGCCGACCTTGCCCCAGTGTCTGCACCCAACCCTCCCCCGTGTCTGCAACCACCCCTACACCAGTGTCTGCACCCACCGCTCCCCCAGTGTCTGCACCCACCCCTCCCCCAGTGTCTGCACCCCCCTTCCCCCAGTATCTGCACCCACCATTCCCCCAGTTTCTGCAGCCCCTCCCCCAGTGGCTGCACTCCCTTCCCCCAGTGTCTGCACCCACCCCTGCCCCAGTGTCGGTACCCACCCCTGCCCAGGTGTCGGCACCCACCCCTCCCCAAGTGTCTGCACCCATCCCTCCCCCAGTGTCTGCACCCACCGCTCCTCCAGTGTCTGCATCCACCACTCATCCAGTGTCTGCACCCACACTCCACCAGTGTCTACAACCACGCCTTTCCCTTTGTCTGCACCCACCCCTCCCCCAGTGTCTGCACCCACTCCTCATCCAGTGTCTGCAACCTGCCTCCCCCAGTGTCCGCACACATCCTTCCCCCATTGTCTGCACCCACCCCTCCCCCAGTGTCTGCACCCACCCTCCCCTAGAGTCTGCACTCACCCCTCCCGCAGTGTCTGCACCCACCCCTCACCCAGTGTCTGCACCCACCCTCCACCAGTGACTGCACCCACCCAACCCCAGTGTCCGCACTCACCCCTCCCGCAGTGTGTGCATCCACCCCTCCCCCAATCTCTGCACCCACCCCTCCCCCGGTGTCTGCATCCACCACTCCCCCAGTTTCAGCACCCAACCCTCCCACAGTTTCTGCACCCACCCCTCCCCCAGTGTCTGCAACCACCCCTCACCCAGTGTCTGCTCACACCCTTCCCCATTGTCGGCACCCACACCCATCTCCAGAGTCTGCACCCACCCCTCCCCCAGGGTCTGCACCCACCACTCCCCCAGTATCTGCACCCACCACTCCCCCAGTTTCTGCAGCCCCTCCCCCAGTGGCTGCACTCCCTTCCCCCAGTGTCTGCACCCACCCATGCCCAGGTGTCGGCACCCACCCATGCCCAGGTGTCGGCACCCACCCCTCCCCAAGTGTCTGCACCCATCCCTCCCCCAGTGTCTGCACCCACCGCTCCTCCAGTGTCTGCATCCACCCCTCATCCAGTGTCTGCACCCACCCTCCACCAGTGTCTACACCCACGCCTTTCCCTTTGTCTGCACCCACCTTCCCCCATTGTCTGCACCCACTCCTCCCCCAGTGTCTGCACCCACCCTCCCCTAGAGTCTGCACTCACCCCTCCCGCAGTGTCTGCATCCACCTTCCACCAGTGTTGGCAGCCGACCATGCCCTAGTGTCTGCACCCAACCCTCCCCCAGTGTCTGCAACCACCCGTACCCCAGTGTCTGCACCCACCCCTCACCCAGTGTCTGCACCCACCCTCCACCAGTGACTGCACCCACCCCTCCCCCAGTGTCTGCACTCACCCCTCCCGCAGTGTGTGCATCCACCCCTCCCCCAGTCTCTGCACCCACCCCTCCCCCAGTGTCTGCATCCACCACTCCCCCAGTTTCAGCACCCAACCCTCCCACAGTTTCTGCACCCACCCCTCCCCCAGTGTCTGCAACCACCGCTCCCCCAGTGTCTGCATCCACCCCTCATCCAGTGTCTGCACCCACCCTCCACCAGTGTCTACACCCACCCCTTTCCCATTGTCTGCACGCACCCCTCCCCCAGAGTCTGCACCCACCCACCCCCAGAGTCTGCACTCACCCCTCCCGCAGAGTCTGCATCCACCTTCCCCCAGTGTCTGCACCCACCCCTCCCCCATTATCTGCACCCACTCCTCCCCCAGTGTCTGCACCCACTCCTCCCCCAGTGTCTGCAACCACCCCTCCCCCAGTGTCTGCAACCACCCCTCACCCAGTGTCTGCACCCACCCCTCCCCCAGTGTCTGCAACCACCCCTACCCCAGTGTCTGCACCCACCCCTCACCCAGTGTCTGCACCCACCCTCCACCAGTGACTGCACCCACCCCTCCCCCAGTGTCTGCACTCACCCCTCCCGCAGTGTGTGCATTCACCCCTCCCCCAGTCTCTGCACCCACCCCTCCCCCAGTGTCTGCATCCACCACTCCCCCAGTTTCAGCACCCAACCCTCCCACAGTTTCTGCACCCACCCCTCCCCCAGTGTCTGCAACCACCGCTCCCCCATTGTCTGCACCCACCCCTCCCCCAGAGTCTGCACCCACCCACCCCCAGAGTCTGCACTCACCCCTCCCGCAGAGTCTGCATCCACCTTCCCCCAGTATCTGCACCCACCCATCGACCATTATCTGCACCCACTGCTCCCCCAGTGTCTGCAGCCACCCCTCCCCCAGTGTCTGCAACCACCCCTCACCCAGTGTCTGCACCCACCCCTCCCCCAGTGTCTTCACCCACCCCTTCCCCTAATGTCTGCAGCCCCTCCCCCAGTGTCTGCACTCCCTGCCCCCAGTGTCCGCACCCACCCCTGCCCCAGTGTCGGCACCCAACCCTCCCGCAGTGTCTGCAACCACCCATCACCCAGTGGCTGCACCCACCCTCCACCAGTGACTGCACCCACCACTCCCCGGTGTCTGCACCGCGCCTTCCCCCAGTGTCTGCATCCCCACTTCCCCCAGTTTCTGCGCCGACTCTACTCCAGTGCCTGCACCCACCATTCCCCCAGTGTCTGCACCCACCTCTCACTCAGTGTCTGCACCCACCGCTCCCCCAGTGTCTGCACCCACCCCTCCCCCAGTGTCTGCACCCCCCTTCCCCCAGTATCTGCACCCACCACTCCCCCAGTTTCTGCAGCCCTTCCCCCAGTGGCTGCACTCCCTTCCCCCAGTGTCTGCACCCACCCCTGCCCCAGTGTCGGTACCCACCCCTGCCCAGGTGTCGGCACCCACCCCTCCCCAAGTGTCTGCACCCATCCCTCCCCCAGTGCCTGCACCCACCGCTCCTCCAGTGTCTGCATCCGCCCCTCATCCAGTGTCTGCACCCACCCTCCACCAGTGTCTACACCCACCTATCCCCCGGTGTCTGCATCCCCTTCCCACAGTGTCTGTACCCCTCTTCCCCCAGTGTCTGCACCCCCTTCCCCAGTGTCTGCACCCAACCCTCCCCCAGTTTCTGCACCATCTCTCCCCAGTGCCTGCAGCCCAGTCCCCCAGTGTCTGCACCCACCGCACCCCCAGTGTCTGCACCCACTCCTCATCCAGTGTCTGCAACCTGCCTCCCCCAGTGTCTGCACACATCCTTCCCCCATTGTCTGCACCTACCCCTCACCCAGTGTCTGCACACACCCTCCCCTAGAGTCTGCACTCACCCCTCCCGCAGTGTCTGCATCCACCTTCCACCAGTGTTGGCAGCCGACCTTGCCCCAGTGTCTGCACCCAACCCTCCCCCAGTGTCTGCAACCACCCCTACCCCAGTGTCTGCATCCACCCCTCCCCCAGTCTCTGCACCCACCCCTCCCCCGGTGTCTGCATCCACCACTCCCCCAGTTTCAGCACCCAACCCTCCCACAGTTTCTGCACCCACCCCTCCCCCAGTGTCTGCAACCACCCCTTACCCAGTGTCTGCTCACACCCTTCCCCATTGTCGGCACCCACACCCATATCCAGTGTCTGCACCCACCCCTCCCCCAGAGTCTGCACCCACCCCTCCCCCAGTATCTGCACCCACCCCTCCCCCAGTGTCTGCACCCACCCCTCCCCAGTGTCTGCACCCACCCACCCCCAGAGTCTGCACTCACCCCTCCCGCAGAGTCTGAATCCACCTTCCCCCAGTGTCTGCACTTACCCCTCCCCCATTGTCTGCACCCACTCCTCCCCCAGTGTCTGCACCCACCCTCCCCTAGAGTCTGCACTCACCCCTCCCGCAGTGTCTGCATCCACCTTCCCCCAGTGTTGGCAGCCGACCATGCCCCAGTGTCTGCACCCACTCTCCACCAGTGACTGCACCACCCCTCCCCCAGTGTCTGCACTCACCCCTCCCGCAGTGTGTGCATCCACCCCTCCCCCAGTGTCTGCACCCAGTCCTCCCCCAGTGTCTTCACCCACCACTTCCCCTAATGTCTGCAGCCCCTCCCCCAGTGTCTGCACTCACCCCTCCCGCAGTGTGTGCATCCACCCCTCCCCCAGTGTCTGCACCCACCGCTCCCCCAGTGTCCGCAACCACCCCTCCACCAGTGTCTGCACTCCCTTCCCCCAGTGCCTGAACCCACCCCTCCCCCAGTGTCGGCACCCACCCCTCCCCCAGTGTCTGCAACCACCCCTCCACCAGTGTCTGCACTCCCTTCCCCCAGTGTCCGCACCCACCCCTGCCCCAGTGTCGGCACCCAACCCTCCCCCAGTGTCTGCAACCACCCATCACCCAGTGGCTGCACCCACCCTCCACCAGTGACTGCACCCACACCCTCCCACAGTGTCTACACCCACCCCTCCCCACTGTCTGCACCCACCACTCCCCGGTGTCTGCACCCCGCCTTCCTCCAGTGTTTGCATCCCCACTTCCCCCAGTTTCTGCGCCGACTCTACTCCAGTGCCTGCACCCACCATTCCCCCAGTGTCTGCACCGACCTCTCCCCCAGTGTCTGCACCCACCCCTCCCCCAGTGTCTGCACCCACCCTCCCCTAGAGTCTGCACTCACCCCTCCCGCAGTGGCTGCATCCACCTTTCACCAGTGTTGGCAGCCGACCTTGCCCCAGTGTCTGCACCCAACCCTCCCCCGTGTCTGCAACCACCCCTACACCAGTGTCTGCACCCACCGCTCCCCCAGTGTCTGCACCCACCCCTCCCCCAGTGTCTGCACCCCCCTTCCCCCAGTATCTGCACCCACCATTCCCCCAGTTTCTGCAGCCCCTCCCCCAGTGGCTGCACTCCCTTCCCCCAGTGTCTGCACCCACCCCTGCCCCAGTGTCGGTACCCACCCCTGCCCAGGTGTCGGCACCCACCCCTCCCCAAGTGTCTGCACCCATCCCTCCCCCAGTGTCTGCACCCACCGCTCCTCCAGTGTCTGCATCCACCACTCATCCAGTGTCTGCACCCACACTCCACCAGTGTCTACAACCACGCCTTTCCCTTTGTCTGCACCCACCCCTCCCCCAGTGTCTGCACCCACTCCTCATCCAGTGTCTGCAACCTGCCTCCCCCAGTGTCCGCACACATCCTTCCCCCATTGTCTGCACCCACCCCTCCCCCAGTGTCTGCACCCACCCTCCCCTAGAGTCTGCACTCACCCCTCCCGCAGTGTCTGCACCCACCCCTCACCCAGTGTCTGCACCCACCCTCCACCAGTGACTGCACCCACCCAACCCCAGTGTCCGCACTCACCCCTCCCGCAGTGTGTGCATCCACCCCTCCCCCAATCTCTGCACCCACCCCTCCCCCGGTGTCTGCATCCACCACTCCCCCAGTTTCAGCACCCAACCCTCCCACAGTTTCTGCACCCACCCCTCCCCCAGTGTCTGCAACCACCCCTCACCCAGTGTCTGCTCACACCCTTCCCCATTGTCGGCACCCACACCCATCTCCAGAGTCTGCACCCACCCCTCCCCCAGGGTCTGCACCCACCACTCCCCCAGTATCTGCACCCACCACTCCCCCAGTTTCTGCAGCCCCTCCCCCAGTGGCTGCACTCCCTTCCCCCAGTGTCTGCACCCACCCATGCCCAGGTGTCGGCACCCACCCATGCCCAGGTGTCGGCACCCACCCCTCCCCAAGTGTCTGCACCCATCCCTCCCCCAGTGTCTGCACCCACCGCTCCTCCAGTGTCTGCATCCACCCCTCATCCAGTGTCTGCACCCACCCTCCACCAGTGTCTACACCCACGCCTTTCCCTTTGTCTGCACCCACCTTCCCCCATTGTCTGCACCCACTCCTCCCCCAGTGTCTGCACCCACCCTCCCCTAGAGTCTGCACTCACCCCTCCCGCAGTGTCTGCATCCACCTTCCACCAGTGTTGGCAGCCGACCATGCCCTAGTGTCTGCACCCAACCCTCCCCCAGTGTCTGCAACCACCCGTACCCCAGTGTCTGCACCCACCCCTCACCCAGTGTCTGCACCCACCCTCCACCAGTGACTGCACCCACCCCTCCCCCAGTGTCTGCACTCACCCCTCCCGCAGTGTGTGCATCCACCCCTCCCCCAGTCTCTGCACCCACCCCTCCCCCAGTGTCTGCATCCACCACTCCCCCAGTTTCAGCACCCAACCCTCCCACAGTTTCTGCACCCACCCCTCCCCCAGTGTCTGCAACCACCGCTCCCCCAGTGTCTGCATCCACCCCTCATCCAGTGTCTGCACCCACCCTCCACCAGTGTCTACACCCACCCCTTTCCCATTGTCTGCACGCACCCCTCCCCCAGAGTCTGCACCCACCCACCCCCAGAGTCTGCACTCACCCCTCCCGCAGAGTCTGCATCCACCTTCCCCCAGTGTCTGCACCCACCCCTCCCCCATTATCTGCACCCACTCCTCCCCCAGTGTCTGCACCCACTCCTCCCCCAGTGTCTGCAACCACCCCTCCCCCAGTGTCTGCAACCACCCCTCACCCAGTGTCTGCACCCACCCCTCCCCCAGTGTCTGCAACCACCCCTACCCCAGTGTCTGCACCCACCCCTCACCCAGTGTCTGCACCCACCCTCCACCAGTGACTGCACCCACCCCTCCCCCAGTGTCTGCACTCACCCCTCCCGCAGTGTGTGCATTCACCCCTCCCCCAGTCTCTGCACCCACCCCTCCCCCAGTGTCTGCATCCACCACTCCCCCAGTTTCAGCACCCAACCCTCCCACAGTTTCTGCACCCACCCCTCCCCCAGTGTCTGCAACCACCGCTCCCCCATTGTCTGCACCCACCCCTCCCCCAGAGTCTGCACCCACCCACCCCCAGAGTCTGCACTCACCCCTCCCGCAGAGTCTGCATCCACCTTCCCCCAGTATCTGCACCCACCCATCGACCATTATCTGCACCCACTGCTCCCCCAGTGTCTGCAGCCACCCCTCCCCCAGTGTCTGCAACCACCCCTCACCCAGTGTCTGCACCCACCCCTCCCCCAGTGTCTTCACCCACCCCTTCCCCTAATGTCTGCAGCCCCTCCCCCAGTGTCTGCACTCCCTGCCCCCAGTGTCCGCACCCACCCCTGCCCCAGTGTCGGCACCCAACCCTCCCGCAGTGTCTGCAACCACCCATCACCCAGTGGCTGCACCCACCCTCCACCAGTGACTGCACCCACCACTCCCCGGTGTCTGCACCGCGCCTTCCCCCAGTGTCTGCATCCCCACTTCCCCCAGTTTCTGCGCCGACTCTACTCCAGTGCCTGCACCCACCATTCCCCCAGTGTCTGCACCCACCTCTCACTCAGTGTCTGCACCCACCGCTCCCCCAGTGTCTGCACCCACCCCTCCCCCAGTGTCTGCACCCCCCTTCCCCCAGTATCTGCACCCACCACTCCCCCAGTTTCTGCAGCCCTTCCCCCAGTGGCTGCACTCCCTTCCCCCAGTGTCTGCACCCACCCCTGCCCCAGTGTCGGTACCCACCCCTGCCCAGGTGTCGGCACCCACCCCTCCCCAAGTGTCTGCACCCATCCCTCCCCCAGTGCCTGCACCCACCGCTCCTCCAGTGTCTGCATCCGCCCCTCATCCAGTGTCTGCACCCACCCTCCACCAGTGTCTACACCCACGCCTTTCCCTTTGTCTGCACCCACCCCTCCCCCAGTGTCTGCACCCACTCCTCATCCAGTGTCTGCAACCTGCCTACCCCAGTGTCCGCACACATCCTTCCCCCATTGTCTGCACCCACCCCTCCCCCAGTGTCTGCACCCACCCTCCCCAAGAGTCTGCACTCACCCCTCCCGCAGTGTCTGCACCCACCCCTCACCCAGTGTCTGCACCCACCCTCCACCAGTGACTGCACCCACCCAACCCCAGTGTCTGCACTCACCCCTCCCGCAGTGTGTGCATCCACCCCTCCCCCAGTCTCTGCACCCACCCCTCCCCCAGTGTCTGCATCCACCACTCCCCCAGTTTCAGCACCCAACCCTCCCACAGTTTCTGCACCCACCCCTCCCCCAGTGTCTGCAACCACCCCTCACCCAGTGTCTGCTCACACCCTTCCCCATTGTCGGCACCCACACCCATCTCCATGAGTCTGCACCCACCCCTCCCCCAGGGTCTGCACCCACCTCTACCCCAGTATCTGCACCCACCACTCCCCCAGTTTCTGCAGCCCCTCCCCCAGTGGCTGCACTCCCTTCCCCCAGTGTCTGCACCCACCCCTGCCCCAGTGTCGGTACCCACCCATGCCCAGGTGTCGGCACCCACCCCTCCCCAAGTGTCTGCACCCATACCTCCCCCGGTGTCTGCACCCACCGCTCCTCCAGTGTCTGCATCCACCCCTCATCCAGTGTCTGCACCCACCCTCCACCAGTGTCTACACCCACACCTTTCCCTTTGTCTGCACCCACCTTCCCCCAGTGTCTGCACCTACCCCTCCCCCATTGTCTGCACCCACTCCTCCCCCAGTGTCTGCACCCACCCTCCACCAGTGACTGCACCCACCCCTCCCCCAGTGTCTGCACTCACCCCTCCCGCAGTGTGTGCGTCCACCCCTCCCCCAGTCTCTGCACCCACCCCTCCCCCAGTGTCTGCATCCACCACTCCCCCAGTTTCAGCACCCCACTCCTCCCCCAGTGTCTGCACCCACTCCTCCCCCAGTGTCTGCAACCACCTTCCACCAGTGTTGGCAGCCGACCATGCCCTAGTGTCTGCACCCAACCCTCCCCCAGTGTCTGCAACCACCCCTACCCCAGTGTCTGCACCCACCCCTCACCCAGTGTCTGCACCCACCCTCCACCAGTGACTGCACCCACCCCTCCCCCAGTGTCTGCACTCACCCCTCCCGCAGTGTGTGCATCCACCCCTCCCCCAGTCTCTGCACCCACCCCTCCCCCAGTGTCTGCATCCACCACTCCCCCAGTTTCAGCACCCCACTCCTCCCCCAGTGTCTGCACCCACTCCTCCCCCAGTGTCTTCAACCACCCCTCCCCCAGTGTCTGCAACCACCCCTCACCCAGTGTCTGCACCCACCCCTCCCCCAGTGTCTGCAACCACCCCTACCCCAGTGTCTGCACCCACCCCTCACCCAGTGTCTGCACCCACCCTCCACCAGTGACTGCACCCACCCCTCCCCCAGTGTCTGCACTCACCCCTCCCGCAGTGTGTGCATCCACCCCTCCCCCAGTCTCTGCACCCACCCCTCCCCCAGTGTCTGCATCCACCACTCCCCCAGTTTCAGCACCCAACCCTCCCACAGTTTCTGCACCCACCCTTCCCCCAGTGTCTGCAACCACCGCTCCCCCATTGTCTGCACCCACCCCTCCCGCAGAGTCTGCATCCACCTTCCCCCAGTGTCTGCACCCACCCATCGACCATTATCTGCACCCACTGCTCCCCCAGTGAGTGCAGCCACCCCTTCCCCAGTGTCTGCAACCACCCCTCCACCAGTGTCTGCACTCCCTTCCCCCAGTGTCCGCACCCACCCCTGCCCCAGTGTCGGCACCCAACCCTCCCGCAGTGTCTGCAACCACCCATCACCCAATGTCTGCACCCACCACTCCCCGGTGTCTGCACCCCGCCTTCCCCCAGTGTCTGCGCCGACTCTACTCCAGTGCCTCCACCCACCATTCCCCCAGTGTCTGCACCCACCTCTCACTCAGTGTCTGCACCCACCGCTCCCCCAGTGTCTGCACCCACCCCTCCCCCAGTGTCTGCACCCCCCTTCCCCCAGTATCTGCACCCACCACTCCCCCAGTTTCTGCAGCCCCTCCCCCAGTGGCTGCACTCCCTTCCCCCAGTGTCTGCACCCACCCCTGCCCCAGTGTCGGCACCCACCCCTGCCCAGGTGTCGGCACCCACCCCTCCCCAAGTGTCTGCACCCATCCCTCCCCCAGTGTCTGCACCCACCGCTCCTCCAGTGTCTGCATCCACCCCTCATCCAGTGTCTGCACCCACCCTCCACCAGTGTCTACACCCACGCCTTTCCCTTTGTCTGCACCCACCCCTCCCCCAGTGTCTGCACCCACTCCTCATCCAGTGTCTGTAACCTGCCTCCCCCAGTGTCCGCACACATCCTTCCCCCATTGTCTGCACCCACCCCTCCCCCAGTGTCTGCACCCACCCTCCCCTAGAGTCCGCACTCACCCCTCCCGCAGTGTCGGCACCCACCCCTCCCCAAGTGTCTGCACCCATCCCTCCCCCAGTGCCTGCACCCACCGCTCCTCCAGTGTCTGCATCCGCCCCTCATCCAGTGTCTGCACCCACCCTCCACCAGTGTCTACACCCACGCCTTTCCCTTTGTCTGCACCCACCCCTCCCCCAGTGTCTGCACCCACTCCTCATCCAGTGTCTGCAACCTGCCTACCCCAGTGTCCGCACACATCCTTCCCCCATTGTCTGCACCCACCCCTCCCCCAGTGTCTGCACCCACCCTCCCCAAGAGTCTGCACTCACCCCTCCCGCAGTGTCTGCACCCACCCCTCACCCAGTGTCTGCACCCACCCTCCACCAGTGACTGCACCCACCCAACCCCAGTGTCTGCACTCACCCCTCCCGCAGTGTGTGCATCCACCCCTCCCCCAGTCTCTGCACCCACCCCTCCCCCAGTGTCTGCATCCACCACTCCCCCAGTTTCAGCACCCAACCCTCCCACAGTTTCTGCACCCACCCCTCCCCCAGTGTCTGCAACCACCCCTCACCCAGTGTCTGCTCACACCCTTCCCCATTGTCGGCACCCACACCCATCTCCATGAGTCTGCACCCACCCCTCCCCCAGGGTCTGCACCCACCCCTCCCCCAGGATCTGCACCCACCACTCCCCCAGTTCTGCAGCCCCTCCCCCAGTGGCTGCACTCCCTTCCCCCAGTGTCTGCACCCACCCCTGCCCCAGTGTCGGTACCCACCCATGCCCAGGTGTCGGCACCAACCCTTCCCCAAGTGTCTGCACCCATCCCTCCCCCAGTGTCTGCACCCACCGCTCCTCCAGTGTCTGCATCCACCCCTCATCCAGTGTCTGCACCCACCCTCCACCAGTGTCTACACCCACGCCTTTCCCTTTGTCTGCACCCACCCCTCCCCCAGTGTCTGCACCCACCCCTCCCCAGTGTCTGCACCCACCCACCCCCAGAGTCTGCACTCACCCCTCCCGCAGAGTCTGCATCCACCTTCCCCCAGTGTCTGCACCTACCCCTCCCCCATTGTCTGCACCCACTCCTCCCCCAGTGTCTGCACCAACCCTCCCCTAGAGTCTGCACTCACCCCTCCCGCAGTGTCTGCATCCACCTTCCACCAGTGTTGGCAGCCGACCATGCCCCAATGTCTGCACCCAACCCTCCCCCAGTGTCTGCAACCACCCCTACCCCAGTGTCTGCACCCACCCCTCACCCAGTGTCTGCACCCACCCTCCACCAGTGACTGCACCCACCCCTCCCCCAGTGTCTGCACTCACCCCTCCCGCAGTGTGTGCATCCACCCCTCCCCCAGTCTCTGCACCACCCCTCCCCCAGTGTCTGCATCCACCACTCCCCCAGTTTAAGCACCCAACCCTCCCACAGTTTCTGCACCCACACCTCCCCCAGTGTCTGCAACCACCCCTCCCCCAGTGTCTGCATCCACCCCTCATCCAGTGTCTGCACCCACCCTCCACCAGTGTCTACACCCACCCCTTTCCCATTGTCTGCACCCACCCCTCCCCCAGAGTCTGCACCCACCCACCCCCAGAGTCTGCATTCACCCCTCCCGCAGAGTCTGCATCCACCTTCCCCCAGTGTCTGCACCCACCCCTCCCCCATTATCTGCACCCACTCTTCCCCCAGTGTCTGCACCCACAACTCCCCCAGTGTCTGCAACCACCCCTCCCCCAGTGTCTGCAACCACCCCTCACCCAGTGTCTGCACCCACTCCTCATCCAGTGTCTGCAACCACCCCTACCCCAGTGTCTGCACCCAACCGTCCCCCAGTGTCTGCAACCACCCCTACCCCAGTGTCTTCATCCACCCCTTCCCCTAATGTCTGCAGCATCTCCCTCAGTGTCTGCACCCACCCCTCCCCCAGTGTCCGCAACCACCCCTCCACCAGTGTCTGCACTCCCTTCCCCCAGTGTCCGCACCCACCCCTGCCCCAGTGTCGGCACCCAACCCTCCCCCAGTGTCTGCAACCACCCATCACCCAGTGGCTGCACCCACCCTCCACCAGTGACTGCACCCACACCCTCCCACAGTGTCTGCACCCACCCCTCCCCACTGTCTGCACCCACCACTCCCCGGTGTCTGCACCCCGCCTTCCCCCAGTGTCTGCATCCCCACTTCCCCCAGTTTCTGCGCCGACTCTACTCCAGTGCCTGCACCCACCATTCCCCCAGTGTTTGCACCCACCTCTCACTCAGTGTCTGCACCCACCGCTCCCCCAGTGTCTGCACCCACCCCTCCCCCAGTGTCTGCACCCCCTTTCCCCCAGTGTCTGCACCCACACCTCCCCCAGTGTCTGCACCCACCGCTTCCCCAGTGTCTGCACCCACCCTCCCCCAGTGTCTGCATCCACCGCTCCCCTAGTGTCTGCACCCACCCCTCCCCCAGTTTCTGCACGTACCCTTCCCCCAGTGTCTGCACCCACCCCTCCCCCTGTGTCTGCACCCACCCATCCCCCAGTGTCTGCATCCCCTTCCCACAGTGTCTGTACCCCTCTTCCCCCAGTGTCTGCACCCCCTTCCCCCAGTGTCTGCATCCCCTTCCCCAGTGTCTGCACCCACCCCTCCCCCAGTTTCTGCATCATCTCTCCCCAGTGCCAGCAGCCCATTCCCCCAGTGTCTGCAACCACCCCTCACCCAGTGTCTGCACCCACCCCTCCCCCAGTGTCTTCACCCACCCCTTCCCCTAATGTCTGCAGCCTCTCCCTCAGTGTCTGCACCCACCCCTCCCCCAGTGTCCGCAACCACCCCTCCACCAGTGTCTGCACTCCCTTCCCCCAGTGTCTGCACCCACCCCTCCCCCAGTGTCTGCACCCACCCCTCCCCCAGTGTCTGCAACCACCCCTCCACCAGTGTCTGCACTCCCTTCCCCCAGTGTCTGCACCCACCCCTCACCCAGTGTCTGCACCCACCCATCCCCCAGTGTCTGCATCTCCTTCCCACAGTGTCTGTACCCCTCTTCCCCCAGTGTCTGCACCCCCTTCCCCCAGTGTCTGCATCCCCTTCCCCAGTGTCTGCACCCACCCCTCCCCCAGTTTCTGCACCATCTCTCCCCAGTGCCAGCAGCCCATTCCCCCAGTGTCTGCACCCACCGCTCCCCCAGTGTCTGCACCCACTCCTCATCCAGTGTCTGCAACCTGCCTCCCCCAGTGTCTGCACCCATCCTTCCCCCATTGTCTGCACCCACCCCTCCCCCAGTGTCTGCACCCACCCCTCCCCTAGAGTCTGCACTCACCCCTCCCGCAGTGTCTGCATCCACCTTCCACCAGTGTTGGCAGCCGACCTTGCCCCAGTGTCTGCACCCAACCCTCCCCCAGTGTCTGCAACCACCCCTACCCCAGTGTCTGCACCCACCCCTCACCCAGTGTCTGCACCCACCCTCCACCAGTGACTGCACCCACCCCTCCCCCAGTGTCTGCACTCACCCCTCCCGCAGTGTGTGCATCCACCCCTCCCCCAGTCTCTGCACCCACCCCTCCCCCAGTGTCTGCATCCACCACTCCCCCAGTTTCAGCACCCAACCCTCACCCAGTGTCTGCTCACATCCTTCCCCATTGTCGGCACCCACACCCATCTCCAGTGTCTGCAACCAGTGCCTGCACCCGCCCCTCCCCCAGTGTCTGCACTCACCCCTCCCCCAGTGTCTGCACCCACCACTCCCCCAGTTTCTGCAGCCCCTCCCCCAGTGGCTGCACTCCCTTCCCCCAGTGTCTGCACCCACCCCTGCCCCAGTGTCGGCACCCACCCCTACCCAGGTGTCCGCACCCACCCCTCCCCAAGTGTCTGCACCCATCCCTCCCCCAGTGTCTGCACCCACCGCTCCCCCAGTGTCTGCATCCAGCCCTCATCCAGTGTCTGCATCCACCTTCCCCCAGTGTCTGCACCCACCCCTCCCCCAGTGTCTGCAACCACCCCTCCCCCAGTGTCTGCAACCACCCCTCACCCAGTGTCTGCACCCACCCCTCCCCCAGTGTCTTCACCCACCCCTTCCCCTAATGTCTGCAGCCCCTCCCTCAGTGTCTGCACCCACCCCTCCCCCAGTGTCCGCAACCACCCCTCCACCAGTGCCTGCACTCCCTTCCACCAGTGTCTGCACTCCCTTCCCCCAGTGTCTGCACCCACCCCTCCCCCAGTGCGTGCACCCACCCCTCCCTCAGTGTCTGCGTCCACCCTCAACCAGGGTCTGCATCCCCCCTTGTTCCAGTGTCTGCACCGGACTCTTCCCCTGTTTCTGCTCCCAACCTTCCCCCAGTGTCTGCATCCACCGCTCCCCTAGTGTCTGCACCCACCCCTCCCCCAGTTTCTGCACGTACCCTTCCCCCAGTGTCTGCAACCACCCCTCCACCAGTGTCTGCACTCCCTTCCCCCAGTGTCCGCACCCACCCCTGCCCCAGTGTCGGCACCCAACCCTCCCCCAGTGTCTGCAACCACCCATCACCCAGTGGCTGCACCCACCCTCCACCAGTGACTGCACCCACACCCTCCCACAGTGTCTACACCCACCCCTCCCCACTGTCTGCACCCACCCCTCCCCCAGTGTCTGCACCCCCCTTCCCCCAGTGTCTGCACCCACACCTCCCCCAGTGTCTGCACCCACCTCTCCCCCAGTGTCTGCACCGACCCCTCCCCCAGTGCGTGCACCCACCCCTCCCTCAGTGTCTGCACCCACCCTCAACCAGGGTCTGCATCCCCCCTTGTTCCAGTGTCTGCACCGGACTCTTCCCCTGTGTCTGCTCCCAACCTTCCCCCAGTGTCTGCACCCACCCTTCCCCCAGTGTCTGCACCCTCCCCTCCCCCAGATTCTGCACCCACCGCTCCCCCAGTGTCTGCATCCACCGCTCCCCCAGTTTCTGCACGTACCCTTCCCCCAGTGTCGGCACCCACCCGTCCCCCTGTGTCTGCACCCACCCATCCCCCAGTGTCTGCATCCCCTTCCCACAGTGTCTGTACCCCTCTTCTCCCAGTGTCTGCACCCCCTTCCCCAGTGTCTGCACCCAACCCTCCCCCAGCTTCTGCACCATCTCTCCCCAGTGCCTGCAGCCCAGTCCCCCAGTGTCTGCACCCACCGCTCCCCCAGTGTCTGCACCCACTCCTCATCCAGTGTCTGCAACCTGCCTCCCCCAGTGTCTGCACACATCCTTCCCCCATTGTCTGCACCCACCCCTCCCCCAGTGTCTGCACCCACCCTCCCCTAGAGTCTGCACCCACCCCTCCCCCAGTTTCTGCACGTACCCTTCCCACAGTGTCTGCACCCACCCCTCCCCCTGTGTCTGCACCCACCCATCCCCAAGTGTCTGCATCCCCTTCCCCAGTGTCTGCACCCACCCCTCCCCCAGTTTCTGCACCATCTCTCCCCTAGAGTCTGCACTCACCCCTCCCGCAGTGTCTGCATCCACCCCTACCCCAGTGTCTGCACCCACCCCTCCCCCAGTGTCTGCACTCACCCCTCCCGCAGTGTGTGCATCCACCGCTCCCCCAGTGTCTGCACCCACCCTCCACCAGTGACTGCACCCACCCCTCCACCAGTGACTGCACCCACTCCTCCCCCAGTGTCTGCACCCACCCCTCCTCCAGTGTCTGCAACCACCCCTCCCCCAGTGTCTGCAACCACCCCTCACCCAGTGTCTGCACCCACCCCTCCCCCAGTGTCTTCACCCACCCCTTCCCCTAATGTCTGCACCTCCTCGCTCAGTGTCTGCACCCATCCCTCCCCCAGTGTCTGCACCCACCGCTCCCCCAGTGTCTGCATCCACCCCTCATCCAGTGTCTGCACCCACACCTTTCCCATTGTCTGCACTCACCCCTCCCGCAGAGTCTGCATCCACCTTCCCCCAGTGTCTGCACCTACACCTCCCCCATTGTCTGCACCCACTCCTCCCCCAGTGTCTGCACCCACCCTCCCCTAGAGTCTGCACTCACCCCTCCCGCAGTGTCTGCATCCAGCTTCCCCCAGTGTTGGCAGCCGACCTTGCCCCAGTGTCTGCACCCAACCCTCCCCCAGTGTATGCAACCACCCCTACCCCAGTGTCTGCACCCACACCTGCCCCAGTGTCGGCACTCACCCCTGCCCAGGTATCAGCACCCACCCCTCCCCAAGTGTCTGCACCCACCTCTCACTCAGTGTCTGCACCCACCCTCAACCAGGGTCTGCATCCCCCCTTGTTCCAGTGTCTGCACCGGACTCTTTCCCTGTGCCTGCTCCCAACCCTCCCCCAGTGTCTGCACCCACCCTTCCCCCAGTGTCTGCACCCTCCCCGCCCCCAGTTTCTGCACCCACCGCTCCCCCAGTGTCTGCACCCACCCTCCCCCAGTGTCTGCATCCACCGCTCCCCTAGTGTCTGCACCCACCCCTCCCCCAGTTTCTGCACGTACCCTTCCCACAGTGTCTGCACCCACCCATCCCCAAGTGTCTGCATCCCCTTCCCACAGTGTCTGTACCCCTCTTCCCCCAGTGTCTGCACCCGCTTCCCCCAGTGTCTGCATCCCCTTCCCCAGTGTCTGCACCCACCCCTCCCCCAGTTTCTGCACCATCTCTCCCCAGTGCCTGCAGCCCATTCCCCCAGTGTCTGCACCCACCGCTCCCCCAGTGTCTGCACCCACTCCTCATCCAGTGTCTGCAACCTGCCTCCCCCAATGTCTGCACCCATCCTTCCCCCATTGTCTGCACCCACCCCTCCCCCAGTGTCTGCACCCACCCTCCCCTAGAGTCTGCACTCACCCCTCCCGCAGTGTCTGCATCCACCCCTACCCCAGTGTCTGCACCCACCCCTCCCCCAGTGTCTGCACTCACCCCTCCCGCAGTGTGTGCATCCACCCCTCCCCCAGTCTCTGTACCCACACCCATCTCCAGTGTCTGCACCCACCCCTCCCCCGGTGTCTGCACCCACCCCTCCCCCAGTGTCTGCACCCACCCCTGCCCCAGGGTCGGCACCCACCCCTGCCCAGGTATCAGCACCCACCCCTCCCCAAGTGTCTGCACCCATCCCTCCCCCAGTGTCTGCACCCACCGCTCACCCAGTGTCTGCATCCACCCCTCATCCAGTGTCTGCACCCACCCACCACCAGTGTCTACACCCACCCCTTTCCCATTGTCTGCACCCACCCCTCCCCCGGAGTCTGCACCCACCCACCCCCAGAGTCTGCACTCACCCCTCCCGCAGAGTCTGCACCCACCTCTCACTCAGTGTCTGCTCCCACCCTCAACCAGGATCTGCATCCCCGCTTGTTCCAGTGTCTGCACCGGACTCTTTCCCTGTGTCTGCACCCACCCCTCCCCCAGTGTCTGCACCCTCCCCGCCCCCAGTTTCTGCACCCACCGCTCCCCCAGTGTCTGCACCACCCTCCCCCAGTGTCTGCATCCACCGCTCCCCTAGTGTCTGCACCCACCCCTCCCCCAGTTTCTGCACGTACCCTTCCCCCAGTGTCTGCACCCACCCATCCCCCATGTCTGCATCCCCTTCCCACAGTGTCTGTACCCCTCTTCCCCCAGTGTCTGCACCCACTTCCCCCAGTGTCTGCATCCCCTTCCCCAGTGTCTGCACCCACCCCTCCCCCAGTTTCTGCACCATCTCTCCCCAGTGCCTGCAGCCCATTCCCCCAGTGTCTGCACCCACCGCTCCCCCAGTGTCTGCACCCACTCCTCATCAAGTGTCTGCAACCTGCCTCCCCCAGTGTCTGCACCCAACCGTCCCCCAGTGTCTGCAACCACCCCTACCCCAGTGTCTGCACCCACCCCTCACCCAGTGTCTGCACCCACCCTCCACCAGTGACTGCACCCACCACTCCCCCAGTTTCTGCAGCCCCTCCCCCAGTGGCTGCACTCCCTTCCCCCAGTGTCTGCACCCACCCCTGCCCCAGTGTCGGCACCCACCCCTGCCCAGGTGTCAGCACCCACCCCTCCCCAAGTGTCTGCACCCATCCCTCCCCCAGTGTCTGCACCCACCGCTCCACCAGTGTCTACACCCACCCCTTTTCCATTGTCTGCACCCACCCCTCCCCCAGTGTCTGCACCCAACCACCCCCAGAGTCTGCACTCACCCCTCCCGCAGAGTCTGCATCCACCTTCCTCCAGTGTCTGCACCCACCCCTCCCCCATTGTCTGCACCCACTCCTCCCCGTGTCTGCACCCACCCCTCCCCCAGTGTCTGCAACCACCCCTCCCCTAGTGTCTGCAACCACCCCTCACCCAGTGTCTGCACCCACCCCTCCCCCAGTGTCTTCAACCACCCCTTCCCCTAATGTCTGCAGCCCCTCCCTCAGTGTCTGCACCCACCCCTCCCCCAGTGTCCGCAACCACCCCTCCACCAGTGTCTGCACTCCCTTCCCCCAGTGTCTGCACCCACCCCTCCCCCAGTGTCGGCACCCACCCCTCCCCCAGTGTCTGCAACCACCCTTCCCCCAGTGACCGCACCCACCCCTTCCCCCAGTGTCTGCAACCACCCTTCCCCCAGTGTCCGCACCCACCCTTCCCCCAGTGTCCGCACCCACCCCTGCCCCAGTGTCGGCACCCAACCCTCCCCCAGTGTCTGCAACCACCCATCACCCAGTGGCTGCAACCACCCTCCAACAGTGACTGCACCCGCACCCTCCCACAGTGTCTACACCCATCCCTCCCCACTGTCTGCACCCACCACTCCCCGGTGTCTGCACCCCGCCTTCCCCCAGTGTCTGCATCCCCACTTCCCCCAGTTTCTGCGCCGACTCAACTCCAGTGCCTGCACCCACCATTCCCCCAGTGTCTGCACCCACCTCTCACTCAGTGTCTGCACCCACCCTCAACCAGGGTCTGCATCCCCCCTTGTTCCAGTGTCTGCACCGGATTCTTTCCCTGTGTCTGCTCCCAACCCTCCCCCAGTGTCTGCACCCACCCTTCCCCCAGTGTCTGCACCCTCCCCGCCCCCAGTTTCTGCACCCACCGCTCCCCCAGTGTCTGCACCCACCCTCCCCCAGTGTCTGCATCCACCGCTCCCCTAGTGTCTTCACCCACCCCTCCCCCAGTTTCTGCACGTACCCTTCCCCCAGTGTCTGCACCCACCCCTCCCCCTGTGTCTGCACCCACCCATCCCCCAGTGTCTGCACCCCCTTCCCACAGTGTCTGTACCCCTCTTCCCCCAGTGTCTGCACCCGCTTCCCCCAGTGTCTGCATCCCCTTCCCCAGTGTCTGCACCCACCCCTCCCCCAGTTTCTGCACCATCTCTCCCCAGTGCCTGCAGCCCATTCCCCCAGTGTCTGCACCCACCGCTCCCCCAGTGTCTGCACCCACTCCTCATCCAGTGTCTGCAACCTGCCTCCCCCAGTGTCTGCACCCATCCTTCCCCCATTGTCTGCACCCACCCCTCCCCCAGTGTCTGCACCCACCCTCCCCTAGAGTCTGCACTCACCCGTCCCGCAGTGTCTGCATCCAACCCTACCCCAGTGTCTGCACCCACCCCTCCCGCAGTGTGTGCATCCACCCCTCCCCCAGTCTCTGTACCCACACCCATCTCCAGTGTCTGCACCCACCCCTCCCCCGGTGTCTGCACCCACCCCTCCCCCAGTGTCTGCACCCACCCCTGCCCCAGTGTCGGCACCCACCCCTGCCCAGGTATCAGCACCCACCCCTCCCCAAGTGTCTGCACCCATCCCTCCCCCAGTGTCTGCACCCACCGCTCCCCCAGTGTCTGCATCCACCCCTCATCCAGTGTCTGCACCCACTCCTCCCCCATTATCTGCACCCACTCCTCCCCCAGTGTCTGCACCCACCCCTCCCCCAGTGTCTGCAACCACCCCTCCCCCAGTGTCTGCAACCACCCCTCACCCAGTGTCTGCACCCACCCCTCCCCCAGTGTCTTCACCCACCCCTTCCCCTAATGTCTGCAGCCCCTCCCTCAGTGTCTGCACACACTAATCCCCCAGTGTCGGCACCCACCCTCCCCCAGTGTCCGCAACCACCCCTCCACCAGTGTCTGCACTCCCTTCCCCCAGTGTCTGCACCCACCCCTCCCCCAGTGTCGGCACCCACCCCTCCCCCAGTGTCGGTACCCACCCCTGCCCAGGTGTCGGTACCCACCCCTCCCCAAGTGTCTGCACCCATCCCTCCCCCAGTGTCTGCACCCACCGCTCCCCCAGTGTCTGCATCCACCCCTCATCCAGTGTCTGCACCCACCCTCCACCAGTGTCTACACCCACGCCTTTCCCATTGTCTGCACCCACCCCTCCCCCAGTGTCTGCACCCACCCCTCCCCAATGTCTGCACCCACCCACCCCAAGAGTCTGCACTCACCCCTCCCGCAGAGTCTGCATCCACCTTCCCCCAGTGTCTGCACCTACCCCTCCCCCATTGTCTGTACCCACTCCTCCCCCAGTGTCTGCACCCACCCTCCCCTAGAGTCTGCACTCACCCCTCCCGCAGTGTCTGCATCCATCTTCCCCCAGTGTTGGCAGCCGACCTTGCCCCAGTGTCTGCACCCAACTCTCCCCCACTGTCTGCACCCACCCCTCCCCCATTATCTGTACCCACTCCTCCCTCAGTGTCTGCACCCACCCCTCCCCCAGTGTCTGCAACCACCCATCCCCCAGTGTCTGCAACCACTCCTCACCCAGTGTCTGCACCCACCCCTCCCCCAGTGTCTTCACCCACCCCTTCCCCTAATGTCTGCAGCCCCTCCCTCAGTGTCTGCACCCACCCCTCCCCCAGTGTCCGCAACCACCCCTCCACCAGTGTCTGCACTCCCTTCCCCCATTGTCTGCACCCACCCCTCCCCCAGTGTCGGCACCCACCCCTCCCCCAGTGTCTGCAAACAAGCCTCCACCAGTGTCTGCACTCCCTTCCCCCAGTGTCCGCACCCACCCCTGCCCCAGTGTCGGCACCCAACCCTCCCCCAGTGTCTGCAACCACCCATCACCCAGTGGCTGCACCCATCCCTCCCCCAGTGTCTGCACCCACCGCTCCCCCAGTGTCTGCATCCACCCTTCATCCAGTGTCTGCACCCACCCTCCACCAGTGTCTACACCCACCCCTTTCCCATTGTCTGCCCCCACTCCTCCCCCAGTGTTTGCACCCACGCCTCCCCAGTGTCTGCACCCACCCACCCCCAGAGTCTGCACTCACCCCTCCCGCAGAGTCTGCATCCACCTTCCCCCAGTGTCTGCACCCACCCTCCCCTAGAATCTGCACTCACCCCTCCCGCAGTGTCTGCATCCACCTTCCCCCAGTGTTGGCAGCCGACCTTGCCCCAGTGTCTGCACCCAAACCTCCCCCAGTGTCTGCAACCACCCCTACCCCAGTGTCTGCACCCATCCTCCACCAGTGACTGCACCCACCCCTCCCCCAGTGTCTGCACTCACCCCTCCCGCAGTGTGTGCATCCACCCCTCCCCCAGTCTCTGCACCCACCCCTCCCCCAGTGTCTGCATCCACCACTCCCCCAGTTTCAGCACCCAACCCTTCCACAGTTTCTGCACCCACCCCTCCCCTGGTGTCTGCTACCACCCCTCCCCCAGTGTCTGCACCCACCCCTCCCCCAGTGTCTGCATCCACCGCTCCCCTAGTGTCTGCACCCACCCCTCCCCCAGTTTCTGCACGTACCCTTCCCCCAGTGTCTGCACCCACCCCTCCCCCTGTGTCTGCACCCACCCATCCCCCAGTGTCTGCATCTCCTTCTCACAGTGTCTGTACCCCTCTTCCCCCAGTGTCTGCACCCCCTTCCCCCAGTGTCTGCATCCCCTTCCCCAGTGTCTGCACCCACCCCTCCCCCAGTTTCTGCACCATCTCTCCCCAGTGCCAGCAGCCCATTCCCCCAGTGTCTGCACCCACCCCTCCCCCAGTGTCTGCAACCACCCCTCCTCCAGTGTCTGCAACCACCCCTCACCCAGTGTCTGCACCCACCCCTCCCCCAGTGTCTTCACCCACCCCTTCCCCTAATGTCTGCAGCCCCTCCCTCAGTGTCTGCACCCACCCCTCCCCCAGTGTCCGCAACCACCCCTCCACCAGTGCCTGCACTCCCTTCCACCAGTGTCTGCACTCCCTTCCCCCAGTGTCTGCACCCACCCCTCCCCCAGTGTCTGCACCCCCCTTCCCCCAGTATCTGCACCCACCACTCCCCCAGTTTCTGCAGCCCCTCCCCCAGTGGCTGCACTCCCTTCCCCCAGTGTCTGCACCCACCCTTGCCCCAGTGTCGGTACCCACCCCTGCCCAGGTGTCGGCACCCACCCCTCCCCAAGTGTCTGCACCCATCCCTCCCCCAGTGTCTGCACCCACCGCTCCTCCAGTGTCTGCATCCACCACTCATCCAGTGTCTGCACCCACACTCCACCAGTGTCTACACCCACGCCTTTCCCTTTGTCTGCACCCACCCCTCCCCCAGTGTCTGCACCCACTCCTCATCCAGTGTCTGCAACCTGCCTCCCCCAGTGTCCGCACACATCCTTCCCCCATTGTCTGCACCCACCCCTCCCCCAGTGTCTGCACCCACCCTCCCCTAGAGTCTGCACTCACCCCTCCCGCAGTGTCTGCACCCACCCCTCACCCAGTGTCTGCACCCACACTCCACCAGTGACTGCACCCACCCAACCCCAGTGTCTGCACTCACCCCTCCCGCAGTGTGTGCATCCACCCCTCCCCCAGTCTCTGCACCCACCCCTCCCCCAGTGTCTGCATCCACCATTCCCCCAGTTTCAGCACCCAACCCTCCCACAGTTTCTGCACCCACCCCTCCCCCAGTGTCTGCAACCACCCCTCACCCAGTGTCTGCTCACACCCTTCCCCATTGTCGGCACCCACACCCATCTCCAGAGTCTGCACCCACCCCTCCCCCAGGGTCTGCACCCACCACTCCCCCAGTATCTGCACCCACCACTCCCACAGTTTCTGCAGCCCCTCCCCCAGTGGCTGCACTCCCTTCCCTTAGTGTCTGCACCCACCCCTGCCCCAGTGTCGGTACCCACCCATGCCCAGGTGTCGGCACCCACCCCTCCCCAAGTGTCTGCACCCATCCCGCCCCCAGTGTCTGCACCCACCGCTCCTCCAGTGTCTGCATCCACCCCTCATCCAGTGTCTGCACCCACCCTCCACCAGTGACTGCACCCACCCCTCCCCCAGTGTCTGCACTCACCCCTCCCGCAGTGTGTGCATCCACCCCTCCCCCAGTCTCTGCACCCACCCCTCCCCCAGTGTCTGCATCCACCACTCCCCCAGTTTCAGCACCCAACCCTCCCAGTTTCTGCACCCACCCCTCCCCCAGTGTCTGCATCCACCCCTCATCCAGTGTCTGCATCCACCTTCCACCAGTGTTGGCAGCCGACCATGCCCTAGTGTCTGCACCCAACCCTCCCCCAGTGTCTGCAACCACCCCTACCCCAGTGTCTGCACCCACCCCTCACCCAGTGTCTGCACCCACCCTCCACCAGTGACTGCACCCACCCCTCCCCCAGTGTCTGCACTCACCCCTCCCGCAGTGTGTGCATCCACCCCTCCCCCAGTCTCTGCACCCACCCCTCCCCCAGTGTCTGCATTCACCACTCCCCCAGTTTCAGCACCCAACCCTCCCACAGTTTCTGCACCCACCACTCCCCCAGTGTCTGCAACCACCGCTCCCCCAGTGTCTGCATCCACCCCTCATCCAGTGTCTGCACCCACCCTCCACCAGTGTCTACACCCACCCCTTTCCCATTGTCTGCACGCACCCCTCCCCCAGAGTCTGCACCCACCCACCCCCAGAGTCTGCACTCACCCCTCCCGCAGAGTCTGCATCCACCTTCCCCCAGTGTCTGCATCCACCCCTCCCCCATTATCTACACCCACTCCTCCCCCAGTGTCTGCACCCACTCCTCCCCCAGTGTCTGCAACCACCCCTCCACCAGTGTCTGCAACCACCCCTCACCCAGTGTCTGCACCCACCCCTCCCCCAGTGTCTGCAACCACCGCTCCCCCAGTGTCTGCATCCACCCCTCATCCAGTGTCTGCACCCACCCTCCACCAGTGTCTACACCCACCCCTTTCCCATTGTCTGCACGCACCCCTCCCCCAGAGTCTGCACCCACCCACCCCCAGAGTCTGCACTCACCCCTCCCGCAGAGTCTGCATCCACCTTCCCCCAGTGTCTGCACCCACCCCTCCCCCATTATCTGCACCCACTCCTCCCCCAGTGTCTGCACCCACTCCTCCCCCAGTGTCTGCAACCACCCCTCCACCAGTGTCTGCAACCACCCCTCACCCAGTGTCTGCACCCACCCCTCCCCCAGTGTCTGCAACCACCCCTCCCCCAGTGTCTGCACTCACCCCTCCCGCAGTGTGTGCATCCACCCCTCCCCCAGTCTCTGCACCCACCCCTCCCCCAGTGTCTGCATCCACCACTCCCCCAGTTTCAGCACCCAACCCTCCCACAGTTTCTGCACCCACCCCTCCCCCAGTGTCTGCAACCACCGCTCCCCCATTGTCTGCACCCACCCCTCCCCCAGAGTCTGCACCCACCCACCCCCAGAGTCTGCACTCACCCCTCCCGCAGAGTCTGCATCCACCTTCCCCCAGTGTCCTCACCCACCCCTCTCCCATTATCTGCACCCACTCCTCCCCCAGTGTCTGCAGCCACCCCTTCCCCAGTGTCTGCAACCATCCCTCCCCCAGTGTCTGCAACCACCCCTCACCCAGTGTCTGCACCCACCCCTCCCCCAGTGTCTTCACCCACCCCTTCCCCTAATGTCTGCAGCCCCTCCCCCAGTGTCTGCACTCCCTTCCCCCAGTGTCCGCACCCACCCCTGCCCCAGTGTCGGCACCCAACCCTCCCGCAGTGTCTGCAACCACCCATCACCCAGTGGCTGCACCCACCCTCCACCAGTGACTGCACCCACACCCTCCCACAGTGTCTACACCCACCCCTCCCCAATGTCTGCACCCACCACTCCCCGGTGTCTGCACCCCGCCTTCCCCCAGTGTCTGCATCCCCACTTCCCCCAGTTTCTGCGCCGACTCTACTCCAGTGCCTGCACCCACCATTCCCCCAGTGTCTGCACCCACCTCTCACTCAGTGTCTGCACCCACCGCTCCCCCAGTGTCTGCACCCACCCCTCCCCCAGTGTCTGCACCCCCCTTCCCCCAGTATCTGCACCCACCACTCCCCCAGTTTCTGCAGCCCCTCCCCCAGTGGCTGCACTCCCTTCCCCCAGTGTCTGCACCCACCCCTGCCCCAGTGTCGGTACCCACCCCTGCCCAGATGTCGGCACCCACCCCTCCCCAAGTGTCTGCACCCATCCCTCCCCCAGTGCCTGCACCCACCGCTCCTCCAGTGTCTGCACCCACCCCTCACCCAGTGTCTGCACCCACCCTCCACCAGTGACTGCACCCACCCCTCCCCCAGCGTCTGCACTCACCCCTCCCGCAGTGTGTGCATCCACCCCTCCCCCAGTCTCTGCACCCACCCCTCCCGCAGAGTCTGCATCCACCACTCCCCCAGTTTCAGCACCCAACCCTCCCACAGTTTCTGCACCCACCCCTCCCCCAGTGTCTGCAACCACCGCTCCCCCAGTGTCTGCATCCACCCCTCATCCAGTGTCTGCACCCACCCTCCACCAGTGTCTACACCCACCCCTTTCCCATTGTCTGCACGCACCCCTCCCCCAGAGTCTGCACCCACCCACCCCCAGAGTCTGCACTCACCCCTCCCGCAGAGTCTGCATCCACCTTCCCCCAGTGTCTGCACCCACCCCTCCCCCATTATCTGCACCCACTCCTCCCCCAGTGTCTGCACCCACTCCTCCCCCAGTGTCTGCAACCACCCCTCCACCAGTGTCTGCAACCACCCCTCACCCAGTGTCTGCACCCACCCCTCCCCCAGTGTCTGCAACCACCCCTCCCCCAGTGTCTGCACTCACCCCTCCCGCAGTGTGTGCATCCACCCCTCCCCCAGTCTCTGCACCCACCGCTCCCCCAGTGTCTGCATCCACCACTCCCCCAGTTTCAGCACCCAACCCTCCCACAGTTTCTGCACCCACCCCTCCCCCAGTGTCTGCAACCACCGCTCCCCCATTGTCTGCACCCACCCCTCCCCCAGAGTCTGCACCCACCCACCCCCAGAGTCTGCACTCACCCCTCCCGCAGAGTCTGCATCCACCTTCCCCCAGTGTCCTCACCCACCCCTCTCCCATTATCTGCACCCACTCCTCCCCCAGTGTCTGCAGCCACCCCTTCCCCAGTGTCTGCAACCATCCCTCCCCCAGTGTCTGCAACCACCCCTCACCCAGTGTCTGCACCCACCCCTCCCCCAGTGTCTTCACCCACCCCTTCCCCTAATGTCTGCAGCCCCTCCCCCAGTGTCTGCACTCCCTTCCCCCAGTGTCCGCACCCACCCCTGCCCCAGTGTCGGCACCCAACCCTCCCGCAGTGTCTGCAACCACCCATCACCCAGTGGCTGCACCCACCCTCCACCAGTGACTGCACCCACACCCTCCCACAGTGTCTACACCCACCCCTCCCCAATGTCTGCACCCACCCCTCCCCCAGTGTCTGCACCCCCCTTCCCCCAGTATCTGCACCCACCTCTCACTCAGTGTCTGCACCCACCTCTCACTCAGTGTCTGCACCCACCGCTCCCCCAGTGTCTGCACCCACCCCTCCCCCAGTGTCTGCACCCCCCTTCCCCCAGTATCTGCACCCACCACTCCCCCAGTTTCTGCAGCCCCTCCCCCAGTGGCTGCACTCCCTTCCCCCAGTGTCTGCACCCACCCCTCCCCCAGTGCCTGCACCCACCGCTCCTCCAGTGTCTGCATCCACCCCTCATCCAGTGTCTGCACCCACCCTCCACCAGTGTCTACACCCACGCCTTTCCCTTTGTCTGCACCCACCCCTCCCCCAGTGTCTGCACCCACTCCTCATCCAGTGTCTGCAACCTGCCTCCCCCAGTGTCCGCACACATCCTTCCCCCATTGTCTGCACCCACTCCTCCCCCAGTGTCTGCACCCCCCTTCCCCCAGTATCTGCACCCACCACTCCCCCAGTTTCTGCAGCCCCTCCCCCAGTGGCTGCACTCCCTTCCCCCAGTGTCTGCACCCACCCCTGCCCCAGTGTCGGTACCCACCCCTGCCCAGGTGTCGGCACCCACCCCTCCCCAAGTGTCTGCACCCATCCCTCCCCCAGTGCCTGCACCCACCGCTCCTCCAGTGTCTGCATCCACCCCTCATCCAGTGTCTGCACCCACCCTCCACCAGTGTCTACACCCACGCCTTTCCCTTTGTCTGCACCCACCCCTCCCCCAGTGTCTGCACCCACTCCTCATCCAGTGTCTGCAACCTGCCTCCCCCAGTGTCCGCACACATCCTTCCCCCATTGTCTGCACCCACTCCTCCCCCAGTGTCTGCACCCACCCTCCCCTAGAGTCTGCACTCACCCCTCCCGCAGTGTCTGCACCCACCCCTCACCCAGTGTCTGCACCCACCCTCCACCAGTGACTGCACCCACCCAACCCCAGTGTCTGCACTCTCCCCTCCCGCAGTGTGTGCATCCACCCCTCCCCCAGTCTCTGCACCCACCCCTCCCCCAGTGTCTGCATCCACCACTCCCCCAGTTTCAGCACCCAACCCTCCCACAGTTTCTGCACCCACCCCTCCCCCAGTGTCTGCAACCACCCCTCACCCAGTGTCTGCTCACACCCTTCCCCATTGTCGGCACCCACACCCATCTCCAGAGTCTGCACCCAACCCTCCCCCAGGGTCTGCACCCACCTCTACCCCAGTATCTGCACCCACCACTCCCCCAGTTTCTGCAGCCCCTCCCCCAGTGGCTGCACTCCCTTCCCCCAGTGTCTGCACCCACCCCTGCCCCAGTGTCGGTACCCACCCATGCCCAGGTGTCGGCACCCACCCCTCCCCAAGTGTCTGCACCCATACCTCCCCCAGTGTCTGCACCCACCGCTCCTCCAGTGTCTGCATCCACCCCTCATCCAGTGTCTGCACCCACCCTCCACCAGTGTCTACACCCACGCCTTTCCCATTGTCTGCACGCACCCCTCACCCAGTGTCTGCACCCACCCTCCACCAGTGACTGCACCCACTCCTCCCCCAGTGTCTGCACTCACCCCTCCCGCAGTGTGTGCATCCACCCCTCCCCCAGTCTCTGCACCCACCCCTCCCCCAGTGTCTGCATCCACCACTCCCCCAGTTTCAGCACCCAACCCTCCCACAGTTTCTGCACCCACCCCTCCCCCAGTGTCTGCAACCACCGCTCCCCCAGTGTCTGCATCCACCCCTCATCCAGTGTCTGCACCCACCCTCCACCAGTGTCTACACCCACCCCTTTCCCATTGTCTGCACGCACCCCTCACCCAGTGTCTGCACCCACCCTCCACCAGTGACTGCACCCACTCCTCCCCAGTGTCTGCACTCACCCCTCCCGCAGTGTGTGCATCCACCACTCCCCCAGTTTCAGCACCCAACCCTCCCACAGTTTCTGCACCCATTCCTCCCCCAGTGTCTGCATCCACCGCTCCCCCAGTGTCTGCATCCACCCCTCATCCAGTGTCTGCACCCACACCTTTCCCATTGTCTGCACCCACCCCTCCCCCAGTGTCTGCACCCACCCACCCCCAGAGTCTGCACTCACCCCTCCCGCAGAGTCTGCATCCACCTTCCCCCAGTGTCCGCACCCACTCCTCCCCCATTATCTGCACCCACTCCTCCCCCAGTGTCTGCACCCACCCCTCCCCCAGTGTCTGCAACCACCCCTCCCCCAGTGTCTGCAACCACCCCTCACCCAGTGTCTGCACCCACCCCTCCCCCAGTGTCTGCATCTCCTTCTCACAGTGTCTGTACCCCTCTTCCCCCAGTGTCTGCACCCCCTTCCCCCAGTGTCTGCATCCCCTTCCCCAGTGTCTGCACCCACCCCTCCCCCAGTTTCTGCACCATCTCTCCCCAGTGCCAGCAGCCCATTCCCCCAGTGTCTGCACCCACCGCTCCCCCAGTGTCTGCACCCACTCCTCATCCAGTGTCTGCAACCTGCCTCCCCCAGTGTCTGCACCCATCCTTCCCCCATTGTCTGCACCCACCCCTCCCCCAGTGTCTGCACCCACCCCTCCCCTAGAGTCTGCACTCACCCCTCCCGCAGTGTCTGCATCCACCTTCCACCAGTGTTGGCAGCCGACCTTGCCCCAGTGTCTGCACCCAACCCTCCCCCAGTGTCTGCAACCACCCCTACCCCAGTGTCTGCACCCACCCCTCACCCAGTGTCTGCACCCACCCTCCACCAGTGACTGCACCCACCCCTCCCCCAGTGTCTGCACTCACCCCTCCCGCAGTGTGTGCATCCACACCTCCCCCAGTCTCTGCACCCACCCCTCCCCCAGTGTCTGCATCCACCACTCCCCCAGTTTCAGCACCCAACCCTCCCACAGTTACTGCACCCACCCCTCCCCCAGTGTCTGCAACCACCCCTCACCCAGTGTCTGCTCACACCCTTCCCCATTGTCGGCACCCACACCCATCTCCAGTGTCTGCAACCAGTGTCTGCACCCACCCCTCCCCCAGTGTCTGCACCCACCCCTCCCCCAGTGTCTGCACCCACCACTCCCCCAGTTTCTGCAGCCCCTCCCCCAGTGGCTGCACTCCCTTCCCCCAGTGTCTGCACCCACCCCTGCCCCAGTGTCGGCACCCACCCCTGCCCAGGTGTCCGCACCCACCCCTCCCCAAGTGTCTGCACCCATCCCTCCCCCAGTGTCTGCACCCACCGCTCCCCCAGTGTCTGCATCCAGCCCTCATCCAGTGTCTGCACCCACCCTCCACCAGTGTCTACACCCACCCCTTTCCCATTGTCTGCACTCACCCCTCCCGCAGAGTCTGCATCCACCTTCCCCCAGTGTCTGCACCCACCCCTCCCCCAGTGTCTGCAACCACCCCTCCCCCAGTGTCTGCAACCACCCCTCACCCAGTGTCTGCACCCACCCCTCCCCCAGTGTCTTCACCCACCCCTTCTCCTAATGTCTGCAGCCCCTCCCTCAGTGTCTGCACCCACCCCTCCCCCAGTGTCCGCAACCACCCCTCCACCAGTGCCTGCGCCCACCCTCAACCAGGGTCTGCATCCCCCCTTGTTCCAGTGTCTGCACCGGACTTTTCCCCTGTGTCTGCTCCCAATCTTCCCCCAGTGTCTGCATCCACCGCTCCACTAGTGTCTGCACCCACCCCTCCGCCAGTTTCTGCACGTACCCTTCCCCCAGTGTCTGCAACCACCCCTCCACCAGTGTCTGCACTCCCTTCCCCCAGTGTCCGCACCCACCCCTGCCCCAGTGTCGGCACCCAACCCTCCCCCAGTGTCTGCAACCACCCATCACCCAGTGGCTGCACCCACCCTCCACCAGTGACTGCACCCACACCCTCCCACAGTGTCTACACCCACCCCTCCCCACTGTCTGCACCCACCCCTCCCCCAGTGTCTGCACCCCCCTTCCCCCAGTGTCTGCACCCACACCTCCCCCAATGTCTGCACCCACCTCTCCCCCAGTGTCTGCACCGACCCCTCCCCCAGTGCGTGCACCCACCCCTCCCTCAGTGTCTGCACCCACCCTCAACCAGGGTCTGCATCCCCCCTTGTTCCAGTGCCTGCACCGGACTCTTCCCCTGTGTCTGCTCCCAACCTTCCCCCAGTGTCTGCACCCACCCTTCCCCCAGTGTCTGCACCCTCCCCTCCCCCAGATTCTGCACCCACCGCTCCCCCAGTGTCTGCATCCACCGCTCCCCCTGTGTCTGCATCCACCGCTCCCCCTGTGTCTGCACCCACCTATCCCCCAGTGTCTGCATCCCCTTCCCACAGTGTCTGTACCCCTCTTCCCCAGTGTCTGCACCCCCTTCCCCAGTGTCTGCACCCAACCCTCCCCCAGTGTCTGCAACCACCCCTACCCCAGTGCCTGCATCCAACCCTCCCCCAGTCTCTGCACCCACCCCTCCCCCGGTGTCTGCATCCACCACTCCCCCAGTTTCAGCACCCAACCCTCCCACAGTTTCTGCACCCACCCCTCCCCCAGTGTCTGCAACCACCCCTTACCCAGTGTCTGCTCACACCCTTCCCCATTGTCGGCACCCACACCCATATCCAGTGTCTGCACCCACCCCTCACCCAGTGTCTGCACCCACCCTCCACCAGTGACTGCACCCACCCAACCCCAGTGTCTGCACTCTCCCCTCCCCCAGTTTCAGCACCCAACCCTCCCACAGTTTCTGCACCCACCCCTCCCCCAGTGTCTGCAACCACCCCTCACCCAGTGTTTGCTCACACCCTTCCCCATTGTCGGCACCCACACCCATCTCCAGAGTCTGCACCCAACCCTCCCCCAGGGTCTGCACCCACCTCTACCCCAGTATCTGCACCCACCACTCCCCCAGTTTCTGCAGCCCCTCCCCCAGTGGCTGCACTCCCTTCCCCCAGTGTCTGCACCCACCCCTGCCCCAGTGTCGGTACCCACCCATGCCCAGGTGTCGGCACCCACCCCTCCCCAAGTGTCTGCACCCATACCTCCCCCAGTGTCTGCACCCACCGCTCCTCCAGTGTCTGCATCCACCCCTCATCCAGTGTCTGCACCCACCCTCCACCAGTGTCTACACCCACCCCTTTCCCATTGTCTGCACGCACCCCTCACCCAGTGTCTGCACCCACCCTCCACCAGTGACTGCACCCACTCCTCCCCAGTGTCTGCACTCACCCCTCCCGCAGTGTGTGCAGCCACCCCTCCCCCAGTCTCTGCACCCACCCCCTCCCCCAGTGTCTGCATCCACCACTCCCCCAGTTTCAGCACCCAACCCTCCCACAGTTTCTGCACCCATCCCTCCCCCAGTGTCTGCATCCACCGCTCCCCCAGTGTCTGCATCCACCCCTCATCCAGTGTCTGCACCCACACCTTTCCCATTGTCTGCACCCACCCCTCCCCCAGTGTCTGCACCCACCCACCCCCAGAGTCTGCACTCACCCCTCCCGCAGAGTCTGCATCCACCTTCCCCCAGTGTCCGCACCCACTCCTCCCCCATTATCTGCACCCACTCCTCCCCCAGTGTCTGCACCCACCCCTCCCCCAGTGTCTGCAACCACCCCTCCCCCAGTGTCTGCAACTACCCCTCACCCAGTGTCTGCACCCACCCCTCCCCCAGTGTCTGCATCTCCTTCTCACAGTGTCTGTACCCCTCTTCCCGCAGTGTCTGCACCCCCTTCCCCCAGTGTCTGCATCCCCTTCCCCAGTGTCTGCACCCACCCCTCCCCCAGTTTCTGCACCATCTCTCCCCAGTGCCAGCAGCCCATTCCCCCAGTGTCTGCACCCACCGCTCCCCCAGTGTCTGCACCCACTCCTCATCCAGTGTCTGCAACCTGCCTCCCCCAGTGTCTGCACCCATCCTTCCCCCATTGTCTGCACCCACCCCTCCCCCAGTGTCTGCACCCACCCCTCCCCTAGAGTCTGCACTCACCCCTCCCGCAATGTCTGCATCCACCTTCCACCAGTGTTGGCAGCCGACCTTGCCCCAGTGTCTGCACCCAACCCTCCCCCAGTGTCTGCAACCACCCCTACCCCAGTGTCTGCACCCACCCCTCACCCAGTGTCTGCACCCACCCTCCACCAGTGACTGCACCCACCCTCCACCAGTGTCTACACCCACCCCTTTCCCATTGTCTGCACTCACCCCTCCCGCAGAGTCTGCATCCACCTTCCCCCAGTGTCTGCACCCACCCCTCCCCCAGTGTCTGCAACCACCCCTCCCCCAGTGTCTGCAACCACCCCTCACCCAGTGTCTGCACCCACCCCTCCCCCAGTGTCTTCACCCACCCCTTCTCCTAATGTCTGCAGCCCCTCCCTCAGTGTCTGCACCCACCCCTCCCCCAGTGTCCGCAACCACCCCTCCACCAGTGCCTGCACTCCCCTCCCCAAGTGTCTGCACCCATCCCTCCCCCAGTGTCTGCACCCACCGCTCCTCCAGTGTCTGCATCCACCCCTCATCCAGTGTCTGCACCCACCCTCCACCAGTGTCTACACCCACGCCTTTCCCTTTGTCTGCACCCACCTTCCCCCAGTGTTTCCACCTGCCCCTCCCCCATTGTCTGCACCCACTCCTCCCCCAGTGTCTGCACCCACCCTCCCCTAGAGTCTGCACTCACCCCTCCCCCAGTGTCTGCATCCACCGCTCCCCCTGTGTCTGCACCCACCTATCCCCCAGTGTCTGCATCCCCTTCCCACAGTGTCTGTACCCCTCTTCCCCCAGTGTCTGCACCCCCTTCCCCAGTGTCTGCACCCAACCCTCCCCCAGTTTCTGCACCATCTCTCCCCAGTGCCTGCAGCCCAGTCCCCCAGTGTCTGCACCCACCGCTCCCCCAGTGTCTGCACCCACTCCTCATCCAGTGTCTGCAACCTGCCTCCCCCAGTGTCTGCACACATCCTTCCCCCATTGTCTGCACCTACCCCTCCCCCAGTGTCTGCACCCACCCTCCCCTAGAGTCTGCACTCACCCCTCCCGCAGTGTCTGCATCCACCTTCCCCCAGTGTTGGCAGCCGACCTTGCCCCAGTGTCTGCACCCAACCCTCCCCCAGTGTCTGCAACCACCCCTACCCCAGTGTCTGCATCCACCCCTCCCCCAGTCTCTGCACCCACCCCTCCCCCGGTGTCTGCATCCACCACTCCCCCAGTTTCAGCACCCAACCCTCCCACAGTTTCTGCACCCACCCCTCCCCCAGTGTCTGCAACCACCCCTTACCCAGTGTCTGCTCACACCCTTCCCCATTGTCGGCACCCACACCCATATCCAGTGTCTGCACCCACCCCTCCCCCAGTGTCTGCACCCACCCCTCCCCAGTGTCTGCACCCACCCACCCCCAGAGTCTGCACTCACCCCTCCCGCATAGTCTGCATCCACCTTCCCCCAGTGTCTGCACCTACCCCTCCCCCATTGTCTGCACCCACCCGCCCCTGGAGTCTGCACTCACCCCTCCCGTAGTGTCTGCATCCACCTTCCCCCAGTGTTGGCAGCCGACCATGCCCCAGTGTCTGCACCCACCCTCCACCAGTGACTGCACCCACCCCTCCCCCAGTGTCTGCACTCACCCCTCCCGCAGTGTGTGCATCCACCCCTCCCCCAGTGTCTGCACCCACCCCTCCCCCAGTGTCTTCACCCACCACTTCCCCTAATGTCTGCAGCCTCTCCCTCAGTGTCTGCACCCACCGCTCCCCCAGTGTCCGCAACCACCCCTCCACCAGTGTCTGCACTCCCTTCCCCCAGTGTCTGCACCCACCCCTCCCCCAGTGTCGGCACCCACCCCTCCCCCAGTGTCTGCAACCACCCCTCCACCAGTGTCTGCACTCCCTTCCCCCAGTGTCCGCACCCACCCCTGCCCCAGTGTCGGCACCCAAACCTCCCCCAGTGTCTGAACCACCCATCACCCAGTGGCTGCACCCACCCTCCACCAGTGACTGCACCCACACCCTCCCACAGTGTCTACACCCACCCCTCCCCACTGTCTGCACCCACCACTCCCCGGTGTCTGCACCCCGCCTTCCTCCAGTGTTTGCATCCCCACTTCCCCCAGTTTCTGCGCCGACTCTACTCCAGTGCCTGCACCCACCATTCCCCCAGTGTCTGCACCCACCTCTCCCCCAGTGTCTGCACCCACCCCTCCCCCAGTGTCTGCACCCACCCTCCCCTAGAGTCTGCACCCACCCTCCCCCAGTGTCTGCATCCACCTTTCACCAGTGTTGGCAGCCGACCTTGCCCCAGTGTCTGCACCCAACCCTCCCCCAGTGTCTGCACCCACCGCTCCCCCAGTGTCTGCACCCACCCGTCCCCCAGTGTCTGCACCCCCCTTCCCCCAGTATCTGCACCCACCACTCCCCCAGTTTCTGCAGCCCCTCCCCCAGTGGCTGCACTCCCTTCCCCCAGTGTCTGCACCCACCCTTGCCCCAGTGTCGGTACCCACCCCTGCCCAGGTGTCGGCACCCACCCCTCCCCAAGTGTCTGCACCCATCCCTCCCCAGTGTCTGCACCCACCGCTCCTCCAGTGTCTGCATCCACCACTCATCCAGTGTCTGCACCCACACTCCACCAGTGTCTACACCCACGCCTTTCCCTTTGTCTGCACCCACCCCTCCCCCAGTGTCTGCACCCACTCCTCATCCAGTGTCTGCAACCTGCCTCCCCCAGTGTCCGCACACATCCTTCCCCCATTGTCTGCACCCACCCCTCCCCCAGTGTCTGCACCCACCCTCCCCTAGAGTCTGCACTCACCCCTCCCGCAGTGTCTGCACCCACCCCTCACCCAGTGTCTGCACCCACACTCCACCAGTGACTGCACCCACCCAACCCCAGTGTCTGCACTCACCCCTCCCGCAGTGTGTGCATCCACCCCTCCCCCAGTCTCTGCACCCACCCCTCCCCCAGTGTCTGCATCCACCACTCCCCCAGTTTCAGCACCCAACCCTCCCACAGTTTCTGCACCCACCCCTCCCCCAGTGTCTGCAACCACCCCTCACCCAGTGTCTGCTCACACCCTTCCCCATTGTCGGCACCCACACCCATCTCCAGAGTCTGCACCCACCCCTCCCCCAGGGTCTGCACCCACCACTCCCCCAGTATCTGCACCCACCACTACCCCAGTTTCTGCAGCCCCTCCCCCAGTGGCTGCACTCCCTTCCCTTAGTGTCTGCACCCACCCCTGCCCCAGTGTCGGTACCCACCCATGCCCAGGTGTCGGCACCCACCCCTCCCCAAGTGTCTGCACCCATCCCTCCCCCAGTGTCTGCACCCACCGCTCCTCCAGTGTCTGCATCCACCCCTCATCCAGTGTCGGCACCCACCCTCCACCAGTGTCTACACCCACGCCTTTCCCTTTGTCTGCACCCACCTTCCCCCAGTGTCTGCACCTACCCCTCCCCCATTGTCTGCACCCACTCCTCCCCCAGTGTCTGCACCCACCCTCCCCTAGAGTCTGCACTCACCCCTCCCGCAGTGTCTGCATCCACCTTCCACCAGTGTTGGCAGCCGACCATGCCCTAGTGTCTGCACCCAACCCTCCCCCAGTATCTGCAACCACCCCTACCCCAGTGTCTGCACCCACCCCTCACCCAGTTTCAGCACCCAACCCTCCCACAGTTTCTGCACCCACCCCTCCCCCAGTGTCTGCAACCACCGCTCCCCCAGTGTCTGCATCCACCCCTCATCCAGTGTCTGCACCCACCCTCCACCAGTGTCTACACCCACCCCTCCCCCAGAGTCTGCACCCACCCACCCCCAGAGTCTGCACTCACCCCTCCCGCAGAGTCTGCATCCACCTTCCCCCAGTGTCTGCACCCACCCCTCCCCCATTATCTGCACCCACTCCTCCCCCAGTGTCTGCACCCACTCCTCCCCCAGTGTCTGCAACCACCCCTCCACCAGTGTCTGCAACCACCCCTCACCCAGTGTCTGCACCCACCCCTCCCCCAGTGTCTGCAACCACCCCTACCCCAGTGTCTGCACCCACCCCTCCCCCAGTGTCTGCACTCACCCCTCCCGCAGTGTGTCTGCATCCACCACTCCCCCAGTTTCAGCACCCAACCCTCCCACAGTTTCTGCACCCACCCCTCCCCCAGTGTCTGCAACCACCGCTCCCCCATTGTCTGCACCCACCCCTCCCCCAGAGTCTGCACCCACCCACCCCCAGAGTCTGCACTCACCCCTCCCGCAGAGTCTGCATCCACCTTCCCCCAGTGTCTGCACCCACCCATCGACCATTATCTGCACCCACTGCTCCCCCAGTGTCTGCAGCCACCCCTTCCCCAGTGTCTGCAACCATCCCTCCCCCAGTGTCTGCAACCACCCCTCACCCAGTGTCTGCACCCACCCCTCCCCCAGTGTCTTCACCCACCCCTTCCCCTAATGTCTGCAGCCCCTCCCCCAGTGTCTGCACTCCCTTCCCCCAGTGTCCGCACCCACCCCTGCCCCAGTGTCGGCACCCAACCCTCCCGCAGTGTCTGCAACCACCCATCACCCAGTGGCTGCACCCACCCTCCACCAGTGACTGCACCCACACCCTCCCACAGTGTCTACACCCACCCCTCCCCAATGTCTGCACCCACCACTCCCCGGTGTCTGCACCCCGCCTTCCCCCAGTGTCTGCATCCCCACTTCCCCCAGTTTCTGCGCCGACTCTACTCCAGTGCCTGCACCCACCATTCCCCCAGTGTCTGCACCCACCTCTCACTCAGTGTCTGCACCCACCGCTCCCCCAGTGTCTGCACCCACCCCTCCCCCAGTGTCTGCACCCCCCTTCCCCCAGTATCTGCACCCACCACTCCCCCAGTTTCTGCAGCCCCTCCCCCAGTGGCTGCACTCCCTTCCCCCAGTGTCTGCACCCACCCCTGCCCCAGTGTCGGTACCCACCGCTCCTCCAGTGTCTGCATCCACCCCTCATCCAGTGTCTGCACCCACCCTCCACCAGTGTCTACACCCACGCCTTTCCCTTTGTCTGCACCCACCCCTCCCCCAGTGTCTGCACCCACTCCTCATCCAGTGTCTGCAACCTGCCTCCCCCAGTGTCCGCACACATCCTTCCCCCATTGTCTGCACCCACTCCTCCCCCAGTGTCTGCACCCACCCTCCCCGAGAGTCTGCACTCACCCCTCCCGCAGTGTCTGCACCCACCCCTCACCCAGTGTCTGCACCCACCCTCCACCAGTGACTGCACCCACCCAACCCCAGTGTCTGCACTCACCCCTCCCGCAGTGTGTGCATCCACCCCTCCCCCAGTCTCTGCACCCACCCCTCCCCCAGTGTCTGCATCCACCACTCCCCCAGTTTCAGCACCCAACCCTCCCACAGTTTCTGCACCCACCCCTCCCCCAGCGTCTGCAACCACCCCTCCCCCAGTGTCTGCATCCACCCCTCATCCAGTGTCTGCACCCACCCTCCACCAGTGTCTACACCCACCCCTTTCCCATTGTCTGCACGCACCCCTCCCCCAGAGTCTGCACCCACCCACCCCCAGAGTCTGCATTCACCCCTCCCGCAGAGTCTGTATCCACCTTCCCCCAGTGTCTGCACCCACCCCTCCCCCATTATCTGCACCCACTCTTCCCCCAGTGTCTGCACCCACTCCTCCCCCAGTGTCTGCAACCACCCCTCCCCCAGTGTCTGCAACCACCCCTCACCCAGTGTCTGCACCCACCCCTCCCCCAGTGTCTTCACCCACCCCTTCCCCTAATGTCTGCAGCCTCTCCCTCAGTGTCTGCACCCACCCCTCCCCCAGTGTCCGCAACCACCCCTCCACCAGTGTCTGCACTCCCTTCCCCCAGTGTCTGCACCCACCCCTCCCCCAGTGTCTGCACCCACCCCTCCCCCAGTGTCCGCAACCACCCCTCCACCAGTGTCTGCACTCCCTTCCCCCAGTGTCCGCACCCACCACTGCCCCAGTGTCGGCACCCAACCCTCCCCCAGTGTCTGCAACCACCCATCTCCCAGTGGCTGCACCCACCCTCCACCAGTGACTGCACCCACACCCTCCCACAGTGTCTACACCCACCCCTCCCCACTGTCTGCACCCACCACTCCCCGGTGTCTGCACCCCGCCTTCCCCCAGTGTCTGCATCCCCACTTCCCCCAGTTTCTGCGCCGACTCTACTCCAGTGCCTGCACCCACCATTCCCCCAGTGTTTGCACCCACCTCTCACTCAGTGTCTGCACCCACCGCTCCCCCAGTGTCTGCACCCACCCCTCCCCCAGTGTCTGCACCCCCCCTTCCCCCAGTGTCTGCACCCACACCTCCCCCAGTGTCTGCACCCACCCCTCCCCCTGTGTCTGCACCCACCCCTCCCCCAGTGTCTGCACCCACCCCTCCCCCAGTGTCTGCACCCACCCATCCCCCAGTGTCTGCATCTCCTTCCCACAGTGTCTGTACCCCTCTTCCCCCAGTGTCTGCACCCCCTTCCCCCAGTGTCTGCATCCCCTTCCCCACTGTCTGCACCCACCCCTCCCCCAGTTTCTGCACCATCTCTCCCCAGTGCCAGCAGCCCATTCCCCCAGTGTCTGCACCCACCGCTCCCCCAGTGTCTGCACCCACTCCTCATCCAGTGTCTGCAACCTGCCTCCCCCAGTGTCTGCACCCATCCTTCCCCCATTGTCTGCACCCACCCCTCCCCCAGTGTCTGCACCCACCCCTCCCCTAGAGTCTGCACTCACCCCTCCCGCAGTGTCTGCATCCACCTTCCACCAGTGTTGGCGCCGACCTTGCCCCAGTGTCTGCACCCAACCCTCCCCCAGTGTCTGCAACCACCCCTACCCCAGTGTCTGCACCCACCCCTCACCCAGTGTCTGCACCCACCCTCCACCAGTGACTGCACCCACCCCTCCCCCAGTGTCTGCACTCACCCCTCCCGCACTGTGTGCATCCACCCCTCCCCCAGTCTCTGCACCCACCCCTCCCCCAGTGTCTGCATCCACCACTCCCCCAGTTTCAGCACCCAACCCTCCCACAGTTTCTGCACCCACCCCTCCCCCAGTGTCTGCAACCACCCCTCACCCAGTGTCTGCTCACACCCTTCCCCATTGTCGGCACCCACACCCATCTCCAGTGTCTGCAACCAGTGCCTGCACCCGCCCCTCCCCCAGTGTCTGCACCCACCCCTCCCCCAGTGTCTGCACCCACCACTCCCCCAGTTTCTGCAGCCCCTCCCCCAGTGGCTGCACTCCCTTCCCCCAGTGTCTGCACCCACCCCTGCCCCAGTGTCGGCACCCACCCCTGCCCAGGTGTCCGCACCCACCCCTCCCCAAGTGTCTGCACCCATCCATCCCCCAGTGTCTGCACCCACCGCTCCCCCAGTGTCTGCATCCAGCCCTCATCCAGTGTCTGCACCCACCCTCCACCAGTGTCTACACCCACCCCTTTCCCATTGTCTGCACCCACCCCTCCCGCAGAGTCTGCATCCACCTTCCCCCAGTGTCTGCACCCACCCCTCCCCCAGTGTCTGCAACCACCCCTCCCCCAGTGTCTGCACCCACCCCTCCACCAGTGCCTGCACTCCCTTCCACCAGTGTCTGCACTCCCTTCCCCCAGTGTCTGCACCCACCCCTCCCCCAGTGCGTGCAACCACCCCTCCCTCAGTGTCTGCGCCCACCCTCAACCAGGGTCTGCATCCCCCCTTGTTCCAGTGTCTGCACCGGACTCTTCCCCTGTGTCTGCTCCCAACCTTCCCCCAGTGTCTGCATCCACCGCTCCCCGAGTGTCTGCACCCACCCCTCCCCCAGTTTCTGCACGTACCCTTCCCCCAGTGTCTGCAACCACCCCTCCACCAGTGTCTGCACTCCCTTCCCCCAGTGTCCGCACCCACCCCTGCCCCAGTGTCGGCACCCAACCCTCCCCCAGTGTCTGCAACCACCCATCACCCAGTGGCTGCACCCACCCTCCACCAGTGACTGCACCCACACCCTCCCACAGTGTCTACACCCACCCCTCCCCACTGTCTGCACCCACCCCTCCCCCAGTGTCTGCACCCCCCTTCCCCCAGTGTCTGCACCCACACCTCCCCCAGTGTCTGCACCCACCTCTCCCCCAGTGTCTGCACCGACCCCTCCCCCAGTGCGTGCACCCACCCCTCCCTCAGTGTCTGCACCCACCCTCAACCAGGGTCTGCATCATCCTTGTTCCAGTGTCTGCACCGGACTCTTCCCCTGTGTCTGCTCCCAACCTTCCCCCAGTGTCTGCACCCACCCTTCCCCCAGTGTCTGCACCCTCCCCTCCCCCAGATTCTGCACCCACCGCTCCCCCAGTGTCTGCATCCACCGCTCCCCTAGTGTCTGCACCCACCACTCCCCCAGTTTCTGCACGTACCCTTCCCCCAGTGTCTGCACTCACCCGTCCCCCAGTGTCTGCACCCACCCCTCCCCCAGTGTCCGCAACCACCCCTCCACCAGTGCCTGCACTCCCTTCCACCAGTGTCTGCACTCCCTTCCCCCAGTGTCTGCACCCACCCCTCCCCCAGTGCGTGCAACCACCCCTCCCTCAGTGTCTGTGCCCAGCCTCAACCAGTGTCTGCATCCCCCCTTGTTCCAGTGTCTGCACCGGACTCTTCCCCTGTGTCTGCTCCCAACCTTCCCCCAGTGTCTGCATCCACCGCTCCCCTAGTGTCTGCACCCACCCCTCCCCCAGTTTCTGCACGTACCCTTCCCCCAGTGTCTGCAACCACCCCTCCACCAGTGTCTGCACTCCCTTCCCCCAGTGTCCGCACCCACCCCTGCCCCAGTGTCGGCACCCAACCCTCCACCAGTGTCTGCAACCACCCATCACCCAGTGGCTGCACCCACCCTCCACCAGTGACTGCACCCACACCCTCCCACAGAGTTTACACCCACCCCTCCCCACTGTCTGCACCCACCCCTCCCCCAGTGTCTGCACCCCCCTTCCCCCAGTGTCTGCACCCACACCTCCCCCAGTGTCTGCACCCACCTCTCCCCCAGTGTCTGCACCGACCCCTCCCCCAGTGCGTGCACCCACCCCTCCCTCAGTATCTGCACCCACCCTCAACCAGGGTCTGCATCCCCCCTTGTTCCAGTGTCTGCACCGGACTCTTCCCCTGTGTCTGCTCCCAACCTTCCCCCAGTGTCTGCACCCACCCTTCCCCCAGTGTCTGCACCCTCCCCTCCCCCAGATTCTGCACCCACTGCTCCCCCAGTGTCTGCACCCACCACTCCCTCAGTTTCTGCACGTACCCTTCCCCCAGTGTCTGCACCCACCCGTCCCCCTGTGTCTGCACCCACCCATCCCCCAGTGTCTGCATCGCCTTCCCACAGTGTCTGTACCCCTCTTCCCCCAGTGTCCGCACCCCCTTCCCCAGTGTCTGCAGCCAACCCTCCCCCAGTTTCTGCACCATCTCTCCCCAGTGCCAGCAGCCCATTCCCCCAGTGTCTGCAACCACCCCTCACCCAGTGTCTGTACCCACCCCTCCCCCAGTGTCTTCACCCACCCCTTCCCCTAATGTCTGCAGCCTCTCCCTCAGTGTCTGCACCCACCCCTCCCCCAGTGTCCGCAACCACCCCTCCACCAGTGTCTGCACTCCCTTCCCCCAGTGTCTGCACCCACCCCTCCCCCAGTGTCTGCACCCACCCCTCCCCCAGTGTCTGCAACCACCCCTCCACCAGTGTCTGCACTCCCTTCCCACAGTGTCTGCACCCACCCCTGCCCCAGTGTCTGCACCCACCCATCCCCCAGTGTCTGCATCTCCTTCCCACAGTGTCTGTACCCCTCTTCCCCCAGTGTCTGCACCTCCTTCCCCCAGTGTCTGCATCCCCTTCTCCAGTGTCTGCACCCACCCCTCCCCCAGTTTCTGCACCATCTCTCCCCAGTGCCAGCAGCCCATTCCCCCAGTGTCTGCACCCACCGCTCCCCCAGTGTCTGCACCCACTCCTCATCCAGTGTCTGCAACCTGCCTCCCCCAGTGTCTGCACCCATCCTTCCCCCATTGTCTGCACCCACCCCTCCCCCAGTGTCTGCACCCACCCCTCCCCTAGAGTCTGCACTCACCCCTCCCGCAGTGTCTGCATCCACCTTCCACCAGTGTTCACAGCCGTCCTTCCCCCAGTGTCTGCATCCCCTTCCCCAGTGTCTGCACCCACCCCTCACCCAGTGTCTGCACCCACCCTCCACCAGTGACTGCACCCACCCCTCCCCCAGTGTCTGCACTCACCCCTCCCGCACTGTGTGCATCCACCCCTCCCCCAGTCTCTGCACCCACCCCTCCCCCAGTGTCTGCATCCACCACTCCCCCAGTTTCAGCACCCAACCCTCCCACAGTTTCTGCACCCACCCCTCCCCCAGTGTCTGCAACCACCCCTCACCCAGTGTCTGCTCACACCCTTCCCCATTGTCGGCACCCACACCCATCTCCAGTGTCTGCAACCAGTGTCTGCACCCGCCCCTCCCCCAGTGTCTGCACCCACCCCTCCCCCAGTGTCTGCATCCACCACTCCCCCAGTTTCAGCACCCAACCCTCCCACAGTTTCTGCACCCACCCCTGCCCCAGTGTCGGCACCCACCCCTGCCCAGGTGTCCGCACCCACCCCTCCCCAAGTGTCTGCACCCATCCCTCCCCCAGTGTCTGCACCCACCGCTCCCCCAGTGTCTGCATCCAGCCCTCATCCAGTGTCTGCACCCACCCTCCACCAGTGTCTACACCCACCCCTTTCCCATTGTCTGCACCCACCCCTCCCGCAGAGTCTGCATCCACCTTCCCCCAGTGTCTGCACCCACCCCTCCCCCAGTGTCTGCAACCACCCCTCCCCCAGTGTCTGCAACCACCCCTCACCCAGTGTCTGCACCCACCCCTCCACCAGTGCCTGCACTCCCTTCCACCAGTGTCTGCACTCCCTTCCCCCAGTGTCTGCACCCACCCCTCCCCCAGTGCGTGCAACCACCCCTCCCTCAGTGTCTGCGCCCACCCTCAACCAGGGTCTGCATCCCCCCTTGTTCCAGTGTCTGCACCGGACTCTTCCCCTGTGTCTGCTCCCAACCTTCCCCCAGTGTCTGCATCCACCGCTCCCCTAGTGTCTGCACCCACCCCTCCCCCAGTGTCTGCAACCACCCCTCCACCAGTGTCTGCACTCCCTTCCCCCAGTGTCCGCACCCACCCCTGCCCCAGTGTCGGCACCCAACCCTCCCCCAGTGTCTGCAACCACCCATCACCCAGTGGCTGCACCCACCCTCCACCAGTGACTGCACCCACACCCTCCCACAGTGTCTACACCCACCCCTCCCCACTGTCTGCACCCACCCCTCCCCCAGTGTCTGCACCCCCCTTCCCCCAGTGTCTGCACCCAAACCTCCCCCAGTGTCTGCACCCACCTCTCCCCCAGTGTCTGCACTGACCCCTCCCCCAGTGCGTGCACCCACCCCTCCCTCAGTGTCTGCACCCACCCTCAACCAGGGTCTGCATCATCCTTGTTCCAGTGTCTGCACCGGACACTTCCCCTGTGTCTGCTCCCAACCTTCCCCCAGTGTCTGCACCCACCCTTCCCCCAGTGTCTGCACCCTCCCCTCCCCCAGATTCTGCACCCACCGCTCCCCCAGTGTCTGCATCCACCGCTCCCCTAGTGTCTGCACCCACCACTCCCCCAGTTTCTGCACGTACCCTTCCCCCAGTGTCTGCACTCACCCGTCCCCCAGTGTCTGCACCCACCCCTCCCCCAGTGTCCGCAACCACCCCTCCACCAGTGCCTGCACTCCCTTCCACCAGTGTCTGCACTCCCTTCCCCCAGTGTCTGCACCCACCCCTCCCCCAGTGCGTGCAACCACCCCTCCCTCAGTGTCTGTGCCCACCCTCAACCAGTGTCTGCATCCCCCCTTGTTCCAGTGTCTGCACCGGACTCTTCCCCTGTGTCTGCTCCCAACCTTCCCCCAGTGTCTGCATTCACCGCTCCCCTAGTGTCTGCACCCACCCCTCCCCCAGTTTCTGCACGTACCCTTCCCCCAGTGTCTGCAACCACCCCTCCACCAGTGTCTGCACTCCCTTCCCCCAGTGTCCGCACCCACCCCTGCCCCAGTGTCGGCACCCAACCCTCCACCAGTGTCTGCAACCACCCATCACCCAGTGGCTGCACCCACCCTCCACCAGTGACTGCACCCACACCCTCCCACAGAGTTTACACCCACCCCTCCCCACTGTCTGCACCCACCCCTCCCCCAGTGTCTGCACCCCCCTTCCCCCAGTGTCTGCACCCACACCTCCCCCAGTGTCTGCACCCACCTCTCCCCCAGTGTCTGCACCGACCCCTCCCCCAGTGCGTGCACCCACCCCTCCCTCAGTGTCTGCACCCACCCTCAACCAGGGTCTGCATCCCCCCTTGTTCCAGTGTCTGCACCGGACTCTTCCCCTGTGTCTGCTCCCAACCTTCCCCCAGTGTCTGCACCCACCCTTCCCCCAGTGTCTGCACCCTCCCCTCCCCCAGATTCTGCACCCACCGCTCCCCCAGTGCCTGCACCCACCACTCCCTCAGTTTCTGCACGTACCCTTCCCCCAGTGTCTGCACCCACCCGTCCCCCTGTGTCTGCACCCACCCATCCCCCAGTGTCTGCATCGCCTTCCCACAGTGTCTGTACCCCTCTTCCCCCAGTGTCCGCACCCCCTTCCCCAGTGTCTGCACCCAACCCTCCCCCAGTTTCTGCACCATCTCTCCCCAGTGCCTGCAGCCCAGTCCCCCAGTGTCTGCACCCACCGCTCCCCCAGTGTCTGCACCCACTCCTCATCCAGTGTCTGCAACCTGCCTCCCCCAGTGTCTGCACACATCCTTCCCCCATTGTCTGCACCCACCCCTCCCCCAGTGTCTGCACCCACCCTCCCCTAGAGTCTGCACTCACCCCTCCCGCAGTGTCTGCATCCACCTTCCCCCAGTGTTGGCAGCCGACCTTGCCCCAGTGTCTGCAACCACCCCTTACCCAGTGTCTGCTCACACCCTTCCCCATTGTCGGCACCCACACCCATATCCAGTGTCTGCACCCACCCCTCCCCCAGAGTCTGCATCCACCCCTCCCCCAGTATCTGCACCCACCCCTCCCCCAGTGTCTGCACCCACCCCTCCCCAGTGTCTGCACCCACCCACCCCCAGAGTCTGCACTCACCCCTCCCGCAGAGTCTGCATCCACCTTCCCCCAGTGTCTGCACCTCCCCCTCCCCCATTGTCTGCACCCACTCCTCCCACAGTGTCTGCACCCACCCTCCCCTAGAGTCTACACTCACCCCTCCCGCAGTGTCTGCATCCACCTTCCCCCAGTGTTGGCAGCCGACCATACCCCAGTGTCTGAACCCACCCTCCACCAGTGACTGCACCCACCCCTCCCCCAGTGTCTGCACTCACCCCTACCACAGAGTCTGCATCCACCCTCCCCCATTATCTGCACCCACTCCTCCCCCAGTGTCTGCACCCACTCCTCCCCCAGTGTCTGCAACCACCCCTCCCCCAGTGTCTGCAACCACCCCTCACCCAGTGTCTGCACCCACCCATCCCCCAGTGTCTTCACCCACCACTTCCCCTAATGTCTGCAGCCCCTCCCTCAGTGTCTGCACCCACCCCTCCCCCAGTGTCCGCAACCACCCCTCCACCAGTGTCTGCACTCCCTTCCCCCAGTGTCTGCACCCACCCCTCCCCCAGTGTCGGCTCCCACCCCTCCCCCAGTGTCTGCACCCATCCCTCCCCCAGTGTCTGCACCCACCGCTCCTCCAGTGTCTGCATCCACCCCTCATCCAGTGTCTGCACCCACCCCTCCCCCAGTGTCTGCAACCACCCCTCCACCAGTGTCTGCACTCCCTTCCCCCAGTGTCCGCACCCACCCCTGCCCCAGTGTCGGCACCCAACCCTCCCCCAGTGTCTGCAACCACCCATCACCCAGTGGCTGCACCCACCCTCCACCAGTGACTGCACCCACACCCTCCCACAGTGTCTACACCCACCCCTCCCCACTGTCTGCATCCACCACTCCCCGGTGTCTGCACCCCGCCTTCCTCCAGTGTTTGCATCCCCACTTCCCCCAGTTTCTGCGCCGACTCTACTCCAGTGCCTGCACCCACCATTCCCCCAGTGTCTGCACCCACCTCTCCCCCAGTGTCTGCACCCACCTCTCCCCCAGTGTCTGCACCCACCCTCCCCTAGAGTCTGCACTCACCCCTCCCGCAGTGTCTGCATCCACCTTCCCCCAGTGTTGGCAGCCGACCTTGCCCCAGTGTCTGCACCCAACTCTCCCCCAGTGTCTGCAACCACCCCTACCCCAGTGTCTGCACCCACCCCTCACCCAGTGTCTGCACCCACCCTCCACCAGTGACTGCACCCACCCCTCCCCCAGTGTCTGCACTCACCCCTCCCGCAGTGTGTGCATCCACCCCTCCCCCAGTCTCTGCACCCACCCCTCCCCCAGTGTCTGCATCCACCACACCCGCAGTTTCAGCACCCAACCCTCCCACAGTTTCTGCACCCACCCCTCCCCCAGTGTCTGCAACCACCCCTCCCCCAGTGTCGGTACCCACCCCTCCCCCAGTGTCTGCACCAACCACTCCCCCAGTGGCTGCACTCCCTTCCCCCAGTGTCTGCACCCACCCCTGCCCCAGTGTCGGCACTCACCCCTGCCCAGGTGTCAGCACCCACCCCTCCCCCAGAGTCTGCACCCACCCACCCCCAGTGTCTGCACCCACCGCTCCCCCAGTGTCTGCATCCACCCCTCATCCAGTGTCTGCACCCACCCCTCCCCCATTATCTGCATCCACTCCTCCCCCAGTGTCAGCACCCACCCTTCCCCCAGTGTCTGCACCCACCCCTCCCCCTGTGTCTGCACCCACCCATCCCCCAGTGTCTGCATCCCCTTCCCACAGTGTCTGTACCCCTCTTCCCCCAGTGTCTGCACCCCCTTCCCCCAGTGTCTGCATCCCCTTCCCCAGTGTCTGCACCCACCCCTCCCCCAGTTTCTGCACCATCTATCCCCAGTGCCAGCAACCCATTCCCCCAGTGTCTGCACCCACCGCTCCCCCAGTGTCTGCACCCACTCCTCATCCAGTGTCTGCAACCTGCCTCCCCCAGTGTCTGCACCCATCCTTCCCCCATTGTCTGCACTCACACCTCCCGCAGTGTCTGCATCCACCTTCCCCCAGTGTTGGCAGCCGACCTTGCCCCAGTGTCTGCACCCAACCCTCCACCAGTGTCGGCACCCACCCCTCCCCCAGTGTCTGCACCCACCACTCCCCCAGTGGCTGCACTCCCTTCCCCCAGTGTCTGCACCCACCCCTGCCCCAGTGTCGGCACCCACCCCTGCCCAGGTGTCAGCACCCACCCCTCCCCCAGAGTCTGCACCCACCCACCCCCAGTGTCTGCACCCACCGCTCCCCCAGTGTCTGCATCCACCCCTCATCCAGTGTCTGCACCCACCCCTCCCCCATTATCTGCACCCACCCCCCCCCCCAGTGTCTGCACCCACCACTCCCCCAGTGGCTGCACTCCCTTCCCCCAGTGTCTGCACCCACCCCTGCCCCAGTGTCGGCACCCACCCCTGCCCAGGTGTCAGCACCCACCCCTCCCTCAGAGTCTGCACCCACCCACCCCCAGTGTCTGCACCCACCGCTCCCCCAGTGTCTGCATCAACCCCTCATCTAGTGTCTGCACCCACCCCTCCCCCATTATCTGCACCCACTCCTCCCCCAGTGTCAGCACCCACCCTTCCCCCATTGTCTGCACCCACTGCTCCCCCAGTGTCTGCACCCACCCTCCCCCAGTGTCTGCATCCACCGCTCCCCTAGTGTCTGCACCCACCCCTCCCCCAGTTTCTGCACGTACCCTTCCCCCAGTGTCTGCACCCACCCCTCTCCCTGTGTCTGCACCCACCCATCCCCCAGTGTCTGCATCCCCTTCCCACAGTGTCTGTACCCCTCTTCCCCAGTGTCTGCACCCCCTTCCCCCAGTGTCTGCATCCCCTTCCCCAGTGTCTGCACCCACCCCTCCCCCAGTTTCTGCACCATCTCTCCCCAGTGCCAGCAGCCCATTCCCCCAGTGTCTGCACCCACCGCTCCCCCAGTGTCTGCACCCACTCCTCATCCAGTGTCTGCAACCTGCCTCCCCCAGTGTCTGCACCCATCCTTCCCCCATTGCCTGCACCCACCCCTCCCCCAGTGTCGGCACCCACCCCTCCCCAAGTGTCTGCACCCATCCCTCCCCCAGTGTCTGCACCCACCGCTCCCCCAGTGTCTGCATCCACCCCTCATCCAGTGTCTGCACCCACCCTCCACCAGTGTCTACACCCACCCTCCACCAGTGTCTACACCCACGCCTTTCCCATTGTCTGCACCCACCCCTCCCCCAGTGTCTGCACCCACCCCTCCCCCAGTGTCTGCACCCACCCACCCCCAGAGTCTGCACTGAGCCCTCCCGCAGAGTCTGCATCCACCTTCCCCCAGTGTCTGCACCTACCCCTCCCCCAGTGTCTGCACGCACTCCTCCGCCAGTGTCTGCAACCACACCTGCCGCAGTGTCTGCACCCACCCTCCCCCAGTGTCTGAACGCACCTTCCACCAGTGACTGCACCCACCCCTCACCCAGTGTCTGCACCCAGCCTCCAACAGTGTCTGCACCCACTCTCCACCAGTGACTGCACCCACTCCTCCACCAGTGACTGCACCCACCCCTCCCCCAGTGTCTGCACTCACCCCTCCCGCACTGTGTGCATCCACCCCTCCCCCAGTCTCTGCACCCACCCCTCCCCCAGTGTCTGCATCCACCACTCCCCCAGTTTCAGCACCCAACCCTCCCACAGTTTCTGCACCCACCCCTCCCCCAGTGTCTGCAACCACCCCTCACCCAGTGTCTGCTCACACCCTTCCCCATTGTCGGCACCCACACCCATCTCCAGTGTCTGCAACCAGTGTCTGCACCCGCCCCTCCCCCAGTGTCTGCACCCACCCCTCCCCCAGTGTCTGCACCCACCACTCCCCCAGTTTCTGCAGCCCCTCCCCCAGTGGCTGCACTCCCTTCCCCCAGTGTCTGCACCCACCCCTGCCCCAGTGTCGGCACCCACCCCTGCCCAGGTGTCCGCACCCACCCCTCCCCAAGTGTCTGCACCCATCCCTCCCCCAGTGTCTGCACCCACCGCTCCCCCAGTGTCTGCATCCAGCCCTCATCCAGTGTCTGCGCCCACCCTCCACCAGTGTCTACACCCACCCCTTTCCCATTGTCTGCACCCACCCCTCCCGCAGAGTCTGCATCCACCTTCCCCCAGTGTCTGCACCCACCCCTCCCCCAGTGTCTGCAACCACCCCTCCCCCAGTGTCTGCAACCACCCCTCACCCAGTGTCTGCACCCACCCCTCCACCAGTGCCTGCACTCCCTTCCACCAGTGTCTGCACTCCCTTCCCCCAGTGTCTGCACCCACCCCTCCCCCAGTGCGTGCAACCACCCCTCCCTCATTGTCTGCGCTCACCATCAACCAGGGTCTGCATCCCCCCTTGTTCCAGTGTCTGCACCGGACTCTTCCCCTGTGTCTGCTCCCAACCTTCCCCCAGTGTCTGCATCCACCGCTCCCCTAGTGTCTGCACCCACCCCTCCCCCAGTGTCTGCAACCACCCCTCCACCAGTGTCTGCACTCCCTTCCCCCAGTGTCCGCACCCACCCCTGCCCCAGTGTCGGCACCCAACCCTCCCCCAGTGTCTGCAACCACCCATCACCCAGTGGCTGCACCCACCCTCCACCAGTGACTGCACCCACACCCTCCCACAGTGTCTACACCCACCCCTCCCCACTGTCTGCACCCACCCCTCCCCCAGTGTCTGCACCCCCCTTCCCCCAGTGTCTGCACCCAAACCTCCCCCAGTGTCTGCACCCACCTCTCCCCCAGTGTCTGCACCGACCCCTCCCCCAGTGCGTGCACCCACCCCTCCCTCAGTGTCTGCACCCACCCTCAACCAGGGTCTGCATCATCCTTGTTCCAGTGTCTGCACCGGACACTTCCCCTGTGTCTGCTCCCAACCTTCCCCCAGTGTCTGCACCCACCCTTCCCCCAGTGTCTGCACCCTCCCCTCCCCCAGATTCTGCACCCACCGCTCCCCCAGTGTCTGCATCCACCGCTCCCCTAGTGTCTGCACCCACCACTCCCCCAGTTTCTGCACGTACCCTTCCCCCAGTGTCTGCACTCACCCGTCCCCCAGTGTCTGCACCCACCCCTCCCCCAGTGTCCGCAACCACCCCTCCACCAGTGCCTGCACTCCCTTCCACCAGTGTCTGCACTCCCTTCCCCCAGTGTCTGCACCCACCCCTCCCCCAGTGCGTGCAACCACCCCTCCCTCAGTGTCTGTGCCCACCCTCAACCAGTGTCTGCATCCCCCCTTGTTCCAGTGTCTGCACCGGACTCTTCCCCTGTGTCTGCTCCCAACCTTCCCCCAGTGTCTGCATCCACCGCTCCGCTAGTGTCTGCACCCACCCCTCCCCCAGTTTCTGCACGTACCCTTCCCCCAGTGTCTGCAACCACCCCTCCACCAGTGTCTGCACTCCCTTCCCCCAGTGTCCGCACCCACCCCTGCCCCAGTGTCGGCACCCAACCCTCCACCAGTGTCTGCAACCACCCATCACCCAGTGGCTGCACCCACCCTCCACCAGTGACTGCACCCACACCCTCCCACAGAGTTTACACCCACCCCTCCCCACTGTCTGCACCCACCCCTCCCCCAGTGTCTGCACCCCCCTTCCCCCAGTGTCTGCACCCACACCTCCCCCAGTGTCTGCACCCACCTCTCCCCCAGTGTCTGCACCGACCCCTCCCCCAGTGCGTGCACCCACCCCTCCCTCAGTGTCTGCACCCACCCTCAACCAGGGTCTGCATCCCCCCTTGTTCCAGTGTCTGCACCGGACTCTTCCCCTGTGTCTGCTCCCAACCTTCCCCCAGTGTCTGCACCCACCCTTCCCCCAGTGTCTGCACCCTCCCCTCCCCCAGATTCTGCACCCACCGCTCCCCCAGTGTCTGCACCCACCACTCCCTCAGTTTCTGCACGTACCCTTCCCCCAGTGTCTGCACCCACCCGTCCCCCTGTGTCTGCACCCACCCATCCCCCAGTGTCTGCATCGCCTTCCCACAGTGTCTGTACCCCTCTTCCCCCAGTGTCCGCACCCCCTTCCCCAGTGTCTGCACCCAACCCTCCCCCAGTTTCTGCACCATCTCTCCCCAGTGCCTGCAGCCCAGTCCCCCAGTGTCTGCACCCACCGCTCCCCCAGTGTCTGCACCCACTCCTCATCCAGTGTCTGCAACCTGCCTCCCCCAGTGTCTGCACACATCCTTCCCCCATTGTCTGCACCCACCCCTCCCCCAGTGTCTGCACCCACCCTCCCCTAGAGTCTGCACTCACCCCTCCCGCAGTGTCTGCATCCACCTTCCCCCAGTGTTGGCAGCCGACCTTGCCCCAGTGTCTGCAACCACCCCTTACCCAGTGTCTGCTCACACCCTTCCCCATTGTCGGCACCCACACCCATATCCAGTGTCTGCACCCACCCCTCCCCCAGAGTCTGCATCCACCCCTCCCCCAGTATCTGCACCCACCCCTCCCCCAGTGTCTGCACCCACCCCTCCCCAGTGTCTGCACCCACCCACCCCCAGAGTCTGCACTCACCCCTCCCGCAGAGTCTGCATCCACCTTCCCCCAGTGTCTGCACCTCCCCCTCCCCCATTGTCTGCACCCACTCCTCCCACAGTGTCTGCACCCACCCTCCCCTAGAGTCTACACTCACCCCTCCCGCAGTGTCTGCATCCACCTTCCCCCAGTGTTGGCAGCCGACCATACCCCAGTGTCTGAACCCACCCTCCACCAGTGACTGCACCCACCCCTCCCCCAGTGTCTGCACTCACCCCTACCACAGAGTCTGCATCCACCCTCCCCCATTATCTGCACCCACTCCTCCCCCAGTGTCTGCACCCACTCCTCCCCCAGTGTCTGCAACCACCCCTCCCCCAGTGTCTGCAACCACCCCTCACCCAGTGTCTGCACCCACCCATCCCCCAGTGTCTTCACCCACCACTTCCCCTAATGTCTGCAGCCCCTCCCTCAGTGTCTGCACCCACCCCTCCCCCAGTGTCCGCAACCACCCCTCCACCAGTGTCTGCACTCCCTTCCCCCAGTGTCTGCACCCACCCATCACCCAGTGGCTGCACCCACCCCTCCCCCAGTGACTGCACCCATCCCTCCCCCAGTGTCTGCACCCACCGCTCCTCCAGTGTCTGCATCCACCCCTCATCCAGTGTCTGCACCCACCCCTCCCCCAGTGTCTGCAACCACCCCTCCACCAGTGTCTGCACCCCGCCTTCCTCCAGTGTTTGCATCCCCACTTCCCCCAGTTTCTGCGCCGACTCTACTCCAGTGCCTGCACCCACCATTCCCCCAGTGTCTGCACCCACCTCTCCCCCAGTGTCTGCACCCACCTCTCCCCCAGTGTCTGCACCCACCCTCCCCTAGAGTCTGCACTCACCCCTCCCGCAGTGTCTGCATCCACCTTCCCCCAGTGTTGGCAGCCGACCTTGCCCCAGTGTCTGCACCCAACTCTCCCCCAGTGTCTGCAACCACCCCTACCCCAGTGTCTGCACCCACCCCTCACCCAGTGTCTACACCCACCCTCCACCAGTGACTGCACCCACCCCTCCCCCAGTGTCTGCACTCACCCCTCCCGCAGTGTGTGCATCCACCCCTCCCCCAGTCTCTGCACCCACCCCTCCCCCAGTGTCTGCATCCACCACACCCGCAGTTTCAGCACCCAACCCTCCCACAGTTTCTGCACCCACCCCTCCCCCAGTGTCTGCAACCACCCCTCCCCCAGTGTCGGTACCCACCCCTCCCCCAGTGTCTGCACCAACCACTCCCCCAGTGGCTGCACTCCCTTCCCCCAGTGTCTGCACCCACCCCTGCCCCAGTGTCGGCACTCACCCCTGCCCAGGTGTCAGCACCCACCCCTCCCCCAGAGTCTGCACCCACCCACCCCCAGTGTCTGCACCCACCGCTCCCCCAGTGTCTGCATCCACCCCTCATCCAGTGTCTGCACCCACCCCTCCCCCATTATCTGCATCCACTCCTCCCCCAGTGTCAGCACCCACCCTTCCCCCAGTGTCTGCACCCACCCCTCCCCCTGTGTCTGCACCCACCCATCCCCCAGTGTCTGCATCCCCTTCCCACAGTGTCTGTACCCCTCTTCCCCCAGTGTCTGCACCCCCTTCCCCCAGTGTCTGCATCCCCTTCCCCAGTGTCTGCACCCACCCCTCCCCCAGTTTCTGCACCATCTATCCCCAGTGCCAGCAACCCATTCCCCCAGTGTCTGCACCCACCGCTCCCCCAGTGTCTGCACCCACTCCTCATCCAGTGTCTGCAACCTGCCTCCCCCAGTGTCTGCACCCATCCTTCCCCCATTGTCTGCACTCACACCTCCCGCAGTGTCTGCATCCACCTTCCCCCAGTGTTGGCAGCCGACCTTGCCCCAGTGTCTGCACCCAACCCTCCACCAGTGTCGGCACCCACCCCTCCCCCAGTGTCTGCACCCACCACTCCCCCAGTGGCTGCACTCCCTTCCCCCAGTGTCTGCACCCACCCCTGCCCCAGTGTCGGCACCCACCCCTGCCCAGGTGTCAGCACCCACCCCTCCCCCAGAGTCTGCACCCACCCACCCCCAGTGTCTGCACCCACCGCTCCCCCAGTGTCTGCATCCACCCCTCATCCAGTGTCTGCACCCACCCCTCCCCCATTATCTGCACCCACCCCCCCCCCCAGTGTCTGCACCCACCACTCCCCCAGTGGCTGCACTCCCTTCCCCCAGTGTCTGCACCCACCCCTGCCCCAGTGTCGGCACCCACCCCTGCCCAGGTGTCAGCACCCACCCCTCCCTCAGAGTCTGCACCCACCCACCCCCAGTGTCTGCACCCACCGCTCCCCCAGTGTCTGCATCCACCCCTCATCCAGTGTCTGCACCCACCCCTCCCCCATTATCTGCACCCACTCCTCCCCCAGTGTCAGCACCCACCCTTCCCCCATTGTCTGCACCCACTGCTCCCCCAGTGTCTGCACCCACCCTCCCCCAGTGTCTGCATCCACCGCTCCCCTAGTGTCTGCACCCACCCCTCCCCCAGTTTCTGCACGTACCCTTCCCCCAGTGTCTGCACCCACCCCTCTCCCTGTGTCTGCACCCACCCATCCCCCAGTGTCTGCATCCCCTTCCCACAGTGTCTGTACCCCTCTTCCCCAGTGTCTGCACCCCCTTCCCCCAGTGTCTGCATCCCCTTCCCCAGTGTCTGCACCCACCCCTCCCCCAGTTTCTGCACCATCTCTCCCCAGTGCCAGCAGCCCATTCCCCCAGTGTCTGCACCCACCGCTCCCCCAGTGTCTGCACCCACTCCTCATCCAGTGTCTGCAACCTGCCTCCCCCAGTGTCTGCACCCATCCTTCCCCCATTGCCTGCACCCACCCCTCCCCCAGTGTCGGCACCCACCCCTCCCCAAGTGTCTGCACCCATCCCTCCCCCAGTGTCTGCACCCACCGCTCCCCCAGTGTCTGCATCCACCCCTCATCCAGTGTCTGCACCCACCCTCCACCAGTGTCTACACCCACCCTCCACCAGTGTCTACACCCACGCCTTTCCCATTGTCTGCACCCACCCCTCCCCCAGTGTCTGCACCCACCCCTCCCCCAGTGTCTGCACCCACCCACCCCCAGAGTCTGCACTTAGCCCTCCCGCAGAGTCTGCATCCACCTTCCCCCAGTGTCTGCACCTACCCCTCCCCCAGTGTCTGCACGCACTCCTCCGCCAGTGTCTGCAACCACACCTGCCGCAGTGTCTGCACCCACCCTCCCCCAGTGTCTGAACGCACCTTCCACCAGTGACTGCACCCACCCCTCACCCAGTGTCTGCACCCAGCCTCCAACAGTGTCTGCACCCACTCTCCACCAGTGACTGCACCCACTCCTCCACCAGTGACTGCACACAACCCTCCTGCAGTGTCTGCACCGACCCCTCCCCCAGTGTGTGCACCCACACCTCCACCAGTGTCTGCACCCACCCCTCAACCAGTGTCTGCACACAACCGTCCCCCAGTGTCTGCACCCAACCCTCCCCCAGTTTCTGCACACACCCCTCCCACAGTGTCTGAACCCACCCCTCCCCCAGTGTCTGAACCCACCCCTCCCCCAGTGTCTGCATCCACCCCCCCCCAGTCTCGGCAGCCGAACCTCCCGCAGTGTCTGCACCCACCCCTCCCCCAGTGTCTGCACCCCTTCCCCCAGTGCCTGCACCCTCCCCTCCCCCAGTTTCTGCACCCACCTTCTCCTCGTGTCAGCACACATCCCTCGCCCAGTGCGTACACCCATCCCTCACCCAGTGTCTGCACCCACCCTCCCCCAGTGTCTGCACCCACCCCTCCCCCAGTGTCTGCACCCACCACTCCCCCAGTGTCTGCACCCCTTCCCCCAGTAGCTGCACCCCCATTCCCCAAGTATCTGCACCTGCATTCCCCCAGTGTGTGCACCTACCACTCCCCCAGTGTGTGCACCCACCCCTCCCACAGTGTCTGCAACCCCCTTCCCCCAATGTCTGCACCCTCCCCTCCCCCAGTATCTGCACACACCGCTCCCCCAGTGTCTGCACCCACCCGTCCCCCAGTGTCTGCACCCCCCTTCCCCCAGTGTCAGCACCCACCCCTCCCCCAGTGTCTGCACCCACCTCTCCCCAATGTCTGCATCGACCCCTCCCCCAGTGCGTGCACCCACCCCCCCCTCAGTGTCTGCACCCACCCTCAACCAGAGTCTGCATCCCCCCTTGCCCCAGTGTCTGCACCGGACTCTTCACCTGTGTCTGCTCCCAACCCTCCCCCAGTGTCTGCACCCACCCTTCCACCAGTGTCTGCACCCTCCCCTCCCCCAGTTTCTGCACCCAACCGTCCCCCAGTGTCTGAACCTATCCTTCCCCCAGTGTCTGCATCCACGGACCCCCAGTGTCGGCAGCCGACCTTTTCCCAGTGTCTCCAACCACCCCTTCCTCAGTGTCTGCACCCACCCCTCCCCCAGTGTCTGAACGCACCTTCCACCAGTGACTGTACCCACCCCTCACCCAGTGTCTGCACCCACCCTCCCCCAGTGTCTGAACGCACCTTCCACCAGTGACTGTACCCACCCCTCACCCAGTGTCTGCACCCAGCCTCCACCAGTGTCTGCACCCACCCTCCACCAGTGACTGCACCCACCCCTCCACCAGTGACTACACACAACTCTCCCCGTGTCTGCACCCACCCCTCTCCCAGTGTCTGCACCCAAACCTCACCCAGTGTCTGCACCCACCCCTCCCCCATTGTCTGCTCCCACCCCTCGCCCAGTGTCTGCACCCACCCCTCCCCCAGTGTCTGCACACACCCGCCCCCAGTTTCTGCACACACCCCTCCCCCAGTGCCTGAACCCACCCCTCCCCCAGTGTCGGCAGCCGAACCTCCCGCAGTGTATGCACCCACCCCTCCCCTATTGTCTGCACCCACCTCTCCACCAGTGTCTGCACCGACCCCTCCCCCAGTGCGTGCACCCACCCCTCCCTCAACCAGGGTCTGCATCCCCCCTTGTTCCAGTGTCTGCACCGGACTCTTCCCCTGTGTCTGCTCCCAAACCTCCCCCAGTGTCTGCACCCACCCTTCCCCCAGTGTCTGCATCCACCGCTCCCCTAGTGTCTGCACCTACCCCTCCCCCAGTTTCTGCACGTACCCTTCCCCCAGTGTCTGCACCCACCCCTCCCCCTGTGTCTGCACGCACCCACCCCCCAGTGTCTGCATCCCCTTTCCACTGTTTCTGTACCCCTCTTCCCCCAGTGTCTGCACCCCCTTCCTGCAGTGTCTGCATCCCCTTCCCCAGTGTCTGCACCCACCCCTCCCCCAGTTTCTGCACCATCTCTCCCCAGTGCCTGCAGCCCATCCCCCAGTGTCTGCACCCACCGCTCCCCCAGTGTCTGCACCCACTCCTCATCCAGTGTCTGCAACTTGCCTCCCCCAGTGTCTGCACCCATCCATCCCCCATTGTCTGCACCCACCCCTCCCACAGTGTCTGCACCCACCCTCCCCTAGAGTCTGCACTCACCCCTCCCGCAGTGTCTGCATCCACCTTCCCCCAGTGTTGGCAGCCGACCTTGCCCCAGTGTCTGCACCCAACCCTCCCCCAGTGTCTGCAAACACCCCTACCCCAGTGTCTGCACCCACCCCTCATCCAGTGTCTGCACCCACCCTCCACCAGTGACTGCACCCACCCCTCCCCCAGTGTCTGCACTCACCCCTCCCGCAGTGTCTGCATCCACCACTCCCCCAGTTTCAGCACCCAACCCTCCCACAGTTTCTGCACCCACCCCTCCCCCAGTGTCCGCAACCACCCCTCACCCAGTGTCTGCTCACACCCTTCTCCATTGTCGGCACCCACACCCATCTCCAGTGTCTGCACCCACCCCTCCCCCAGTGTCTGCACCCACCCCTCCCCCAGTGTCTGCACCCACCACTCCCCCAGTGTCTGCACCCACCCCTCCCCCAGTGTCTGCACCCACCACTCCCCCAGTGTCTGCAGCCCCTCCTCCAGTGGCTGCACTCCCTTCCCCCAGTGTCTGCACCCACCCCTGCCCCAGTGTCGGCACCCACCCCTGCCCAGGTGTCGGCACCCAACCCTCCCCAAGTGTCTGCACCCATCCCTCCCCCAGTGTCTGCACCCACCGCTCCCCCAGTGTCTGCATCCACCCCTCATCCAGTGTCTGCACCCACCCTCCACCAGTGTCTACACCCACCCTCCACCAGTGTCTACACCCACGCCTTTCCCATTGTCTACACCCACCCCTCCCCCAGTGTCTGCATCCACCTTCCCCCAGTGTCTGCACCCACCCCTCCCTCAGTGTCTGCACGCACTCCTCCGCCAGTGTCTGCAACCACACCTGCCGCAGTGTCTGCACCCACCCTCCCCCAGTGTCTGAACGCACCTTCCACCAGTGACTGCACCCACCCCTCGCCCAGTGTCTGCACCCAGCCTCCAACAGTGTCTGCACCCACCCTTCACCAGTGACTGCACCCACCCCTCCACCAGTGACTGCACACAACCCTCCCCCAGTGTCTGCACCCACCCCTCTCCCAGTGTCTGCACCCACACCTCACCCAGTGTCTGCACCCACCCCTCCCCCATTGTCTGCTCCCACCCCTCCCCCAGTGTCTGCACACACCCGCCCCCAGTTTCTGCACACACCCCTCCCCCAGTGCCTGAACCCACCCCTCCCCCAGTGTCTGCATCCACCCTCCCACAGTGTCGGCAGCCGACCCTCCCGCAGTGTATGCACCCACCCCTCCCCCAGTGTCTGCACCCCTTCTCCCAGTGCCTGCACCCTCCCCTCCCCCAGTTTCTGCACCCAACTTCCCCTCGTGTCTGCACCCACCCCTCCCCGGTGTCTGCACCCACCCTCCACCAGTGTCTACACCCACCCCTTTCCCATTGTCTGCACCCACCCCTCCCCCAGTGTCTGCACCCACCCACACCAGAGTCTGCACTCACCCCTCCCGCAGAGTCTGCATCCACCTTCCCCCAGTGTCTGCACCCACCCCTCCCCCATTATCTGCACCCACTCCTCCCCCAGTGTCTGCACCCACCCCTCCCCCAGTGTCTGCAACCACCCCTCCCCCAGTGTCTGCAACCTCCCCTCCCCCAGTGTCTGCAACCACCCCTCACCCAGTGTCTGCACCCACCCCTCCCCCAGTGTCTTCACCCACCCCTTCCCCTAATGTCTGCAGCCCCTCCCTCAGTGTCTGCACACATTCCTCCCCCAGTGTCGGCACCCACCCCTCCCCCAGTGTCTGCAACCACCCCTCCACCAGTGTCCGCACTCCCTACCCCCAGTGTCTGCACCCACACCTCCCCCAGTGTCGGCACCCAACCCTCCCCCAGTGTCTGCAACCACCCATCACCCAGTGGCTGCACCCACCCTCCAGCAGTGACTGCACCCACAACCTCCCACAGTGTCTACACCCACCCCTCCCCTAGTGTCTGCACCCACCTCTCCACCAGTGTCTGCATCGACCCCTCCCCCAGTGCGTGCACCCACCCCTCCCTCAACCAGGGTCTGCATCCCCCCTTGTTCCAGTGTCTGCACCGGACTCTTCCCCTGTGTCTGCTCCCAACCCTCCCCCAGTGTCTGCACCCACCCTCCCCCAGTGTCTGCATCCACCGCTCCCCTAGTGTCTGCACCTACCCCTCCCCCAGTTTCTGCACGTATCCTTCCCCCAGTGTCTGCACCCACCCCTCCCCCTGTGTCTGCACGCACCCACCCCCCAGTGTCTGCATCCCCTTCCCACTGTTTCTGTACCCCTCTTCCCCCAGTGTCTGCACCCCCTTCCTGCAGTGTCTGCATCCCCTTCCCCAGTGTCTGCACCCACCCCTCCCCCAGTTTCTGCACCATCTCTCCCCAGTGCCTGCAGCCCATCCCCCAGTGTCTGCACCCACCGCTCCCCCAGTGTCTGCACCCACTCCTCATCCAGTGTCTGCAACTTGCCTCCCCCAGTGTCTGCACCCATCCTTCCCCCATTGTCTGCACCCACCCCTCCCCCAGTGTCTGCACCCACCCTCCCGAGAGTCTGCACTCACCCCTCCCGCAGTGTCTGCATCCACCTTCCCCCAGTGTTGGCAGCCGACCTTGCCCCAGTGTCTGCACCCAACCCTCCCCCAGTGTCTGCAAACACCCCTACCCCAGTGTCTGCACCCACCCCTCACCCAGTGTCTGCACCCACCCTCCACCAGTGACTGCACCCACCCCTCCCCCAGTGTCTGCACTCACCCCTCCCGCAGTGTCTGCATCCACCACTCCCCCAGTTTCAGCACCCAACCCTCCCACAGTTTCTGCACCCACCCCTCCCCCAGTGTCTGCAACCACCCCTCACCCAGTGTCTGCTCACACCCTTCTCCATTGTCGGCACCCACACCCATCTCCAGTGTCTGCACCCACCCCTCCCTCAGTGTCTGCACCCACCCCTCCCCCAGTGTCTGCACCCACCACTCCCCCAGTGTCTGCACCCACCCCTCCCCCAGTGTCTGCACCCACCACTCCCCCAGTGTCTGCAGCCCCTCCTCCAGTGGCTGCACTCCCTTCCCCCAGTGTCTGCACCCACCCCTGCCCCAGTGTCGGCACCCACCCCTGCCCAGGTGTCGGCACCCACCCCTCCCCAAGTGTCTGCACCCATCCCTCCCCCAGTGTCTGCATCCACCCCTCATCCAGTGTCTGCACCCACCCTCCACCAGTGTCTACACCCACCCTCCACCAGTGTCTACACCCACGCCTTTCCCATTGTCTGCACCCACCCCTCCCCCAGTGTCTGCACCCACCGCTCCCCCAGTGTCTGCACCCACCCACCCCCAGAGTCTCCACTTTGCCCTCCCGCAGAGTCTGCATCCACCTTCCCCCAGTGTCTGCACCTACCCCTCCCCCAGTGTCTGCACGCACTCCTCCGCCAGTGTCTGCAACCACACCTGCCGCAGTGTCTGCACCCACCCTCCCCCAGTGTCTGAACGCACCTTCCACCAGTGACTGCACCCACCCCTCATCCAGTGTCTGCACCCAGCCTCCAACAGTGTCTGCACCCACCCTCCACCAGTGACTGCACCCACCCCTCCACCAGTGACTGCACACAACCCTCCCCCAGTGTCTGCACCCACCCCTCTCCCAGTGTCTGCACCCACACCTCACCCAGTGTCTGCACCCACCCCTCCCCCATTGTCTGCTCCCACCCCTCGCCCAGTGTCTGCACCCACCCCTCCCCCAGTGTCTGCACACACCCGCCCCCAGTTTCTGCACACACCCCTCCCCCAGTGCCTGAACCCACCCCTCCCCCAGTGTCTGCATCCACCCTCCCACAGTGTCGGCAGCCGAACCTCCCGCAGTGTATGCACCCACCCCTCCCCGGTGTCTGCACCCACCCTCCACCAGTGTCTACACCCACCCCTTTCCCATTGTCTGCACTCACCCCTCCCGCAGAGTCTGCATCCACCTTCTCCCAGTGTCTGCACCCACCCCTCCCCCATTATCTGCACCCACTCCTCCCCCAGTGTCTGCACCCACCCCTCCCCCAGTGTCTGCAACCACCCCTCCCCCAGTGTCTGCAACCACCCCTCACCCAGTGTCTGCACCCACCCCTCCCCCAGTGTCTTCACCCACCCCTTCCCCTAATGTCTGCAGCCCCTCCCTCAGTGTCTGCACACATTCCTCCCCCAGTGTCGGCACCCACCCCTCCCCCAGTGTCTGCAACCACCCCTCCACCAGTGTCCGCACTCCCTTCCCCCAGTGTCTGCACCCACACCTCCCCCAGTGTCGGCACCCAACCCTCCCCCAGTGTCTGCAACCACCCATCACCCAGTGGCTGCACCCACCCTCCACCAGTGACTGCACCCACAACCTCCCACAGTGTCTACACCCACCCCTCCCCCAGTGTCTGCACCCACCTCTCCACCAGTGTCTGCACCGACCCCTCCCCCAGTGCGTGCACCCACCCCTCCCTCAACCAGGGTCTGCATCCCCCCTTGTTCCAGTGTCTGCACCGGACTCTTCCCCTGTGTCTGCTCCCAACCCTCCCCCAGTGTCTGCACCCACCCTCCCCCAGTGTCTGCATCCACCGCTCCCCTAGTGTCTGCACCTACCCCTCCCCCAGTTTCTGCACGTACCCTTCCCCCAGTGTCTGCACCCACCCCTCCCCCTGTGTCTGCACGCACCCATCCCCCAGTGTCTGCATCCCCTTCCCACTGTTTCTGTACCCCTCTTCCCCCAGTGTCTGCACCCCCTTCCTGCAGTGTCTGCATCCCCTTCCCCAGTGTCTGCACCCACCCCTCCCCCAGTTTCTGCACCATCTCTCCCCAGTGCCTGCAGCCCATCCCCCAGTGTCTGCACCCACCGCTCCCCCAGTGTCTGCACCCACTCCTCATCCAGTGTCTGCAACTTGCCTCCCCCAGTGTCTGCACCCATCCTTCCCCCATTGTCTGCACCCACCCCTCCCCCAGTGTCTGCACCCACCCTCCCCTAGAGTCTGCACTCACCCCTCCCGCAGTGTCTGCATCCACCTTCCCCCAGTGTTGGCAGCCGACCTTGCCCCAGTGTCTGCACCCAACCCTCCCCCAGTGTGTGCATCCACCCCTACCCCAGTGTCTGCACCCACCCCTCACCCAGTGTCTGCACCCACCCTCCACCAGTGACTGCACTCACCCCTCCCGCAGTGTCTGCATCCACCACTCCCCCAGTTTCAGCACCCAACCCTCCCACAGTTTCTGCACCCACCCCTCCCCCAGTGTCTGCAACCACCCCTCACCCAGTGTCTGCTCACACCCTTCTCCATTGTCGGCACCCACACCCATCTCCAGTATCTGCACCCACCCCTCCCTCAGTGTCTGCACCCACCCCTCCCCCAGTGTCTGCACCCACCACTCCCCCAGTGTCTGCACCCACCCCTCCCCCAGTGTCTGCACCCACCACTCCCCCAGTGTCTGCAGCCCCTCCTCCAGTGGCTGCACTCCCTTCCCCCAGTGTCTGCACCCACCCCTGCCCCAGTGTCGGCACCCACCCCTGCCCAGGTGTCGGCACCCACCCCTCCCCAAGTGTCTGCACCCATCCCTCCCCCAGTGTCTGCACCCACCGCTCCCCCAGTGTCTGCATCCACCCCTCATCCAGTGTCTGCACCCACCCTCCACCAGTGTCTACACCCACCCTCCACCAGTGTCTACACCCACGCCTTTCCCATTGTCTGCACCCACCCCTCCCCCAGTGTCTGCACCCACCCCTCCCCCAGTGTCTGCACCCACCCACCCCAGAGTCTCCACTTAGCCCTCCCTCAGAGTCTGCATCCACCTTCCCCCAGTGTCTGCACCTACCCCTCCCCCAGTGTCTGCACGCACTCCTCCGCCAGTGTCTGCAACCACACCTGCCGCAGTGTCTGCACCCACCCTCCCCCAGTGTCTGAACGCACCTTCCACCAGTGACTGCACCCACCCCTCACCCAGTGTCTGCACCCAGCCTCCAACAGTGTCTGCACCCACCCTCCACCAGTGACTGCACCCACCCCTCCACCAGTGACTGCACACAACCCTCCCCCAGTGTCTGCACCCACCCCTCTCCCAGTGTCTGCACCCACACCTCACCCAGTGTCTGCACCCACCCCTCCCCCATTGTCTGCTCCCACCCCTCGCCCAGTGTCTGCACCCACCCCTCCCCCAGTGTCTGCACACACCCGCCCCCAGTTTCTGCACACACCCCTCCCCCAGTGCCTGAACCCACCCCTCCCCCAGTGTCTGCATCCACCCTCCCACAGTGTCGGCAGCCGACCCTCCCGCAGCGTCTGCACCCACCCCTCCTGCAGTGTCTTCACCGACCTCTCCCCCAGTGTGTGCACCCACACCTCCACCAGTTTCTGCACCCCTTCTCCCAGTGCCTGCACCCTCCCCTCCCCCAGTTTCTGCACCCAACTTCCCCTCGTGTCTGCACCCACCCCTCCCCGGTGTCTGCACCCACCCTCCACCAGTGTCTACACCCACCCCTTTCCCATTGTCTGCACCCACCCCTCCCCCAGTGTCTGCACCCACCCATACCAGAGTCTGCACTCACCCCTCCCGCAGAGTCTGCATCCACCTTCCCCCAGTGTCTGCACCCACCCCTCCCCCATTATCTGCACCCACTCCTCCCCCAGTGTCTGCACCCACCCCTCCCCCAGTGTCTGCAACCACCCCTCCCCCAGTGTCTGCAACCACCCCTCACCCAGTGTCTGCACCCAACCCTCCCCCAGTGTCTTCACCCACCCCTTCCCCTAATGTCTGCAGCCCCTCCCCCAGTGTCGGCACCCACCCCTCCCCCAGTGTCTGCAACCACCCCTCCACCAGTGTCCGCACTCCCTTCCCCCAGTGTCTGCACCCACACCTCCCCCAGTGTCGGCACCCAACCCTCCCCCAGTGTCTGCAACCACCCATCACCCAGTGGCTGCACCCACCCTCCACCAGTGACTGCACCCACAACCTCCCACAGTGTCTACACCCACCCCTCCCCCAGTGTCTGCACCCACCTCTCCACCAGTGTCTGCACCGACCCCTCCCCCAGTGCGTGCACCCACCCCTCCCTCAACCAGGGTCTGCATCCCCCCTTCTTCCAGTGTCTGCACCGGACTCTTCCCCTGTGTCTGCTCCCAACCCTCCCCCAGTGTCTGCACCCACCGCTCCCCCAGTGTCTGCATCCACCCCTCATCCAGTGTCTGCACCCACCCTCCACCAGTGTCTACACCCACCCTCCACCAGTGTCTACACCCACGCCTTTCCCATTGTCTGCACCCACCACTCCCCCAGTGTCTGCACCCACCCCTCCCCCAGTGTCTGCACCCACCCACCCCCAGAGTCTGCACTTAGCCCTCCCGCAGAGTCTGCATCCACCTTCCCCCAGTGTCTGCACACACCCCTCCCCCAGTGTCTGCACCCACCCCTCCCCCAGTGTCTGCAACCACCCCTCCCCCAGTGTCTGCAACCACCCCTCACCCAGAGTCTGCACCCACCCCTCCCCCAGTGTCTTCACCCACCCCTTCCCCTAATGTCTGCAGCCCCTCCCTCAGTGTCTGCACACACTCCTCCCCCAGTGTATGCACCCACCCCTCCACCAGTGTCTGCACCCACCCCTCCCCCAGTGTCTGCACCCACCCACCCCCAGAGTCTGCACTTAGCCCTCCCGCAGAGTCTGCATCCACCTTCCCCCAGTGTCTGCACCCACCCCTCCCCCAGTGTCTGCACCCACCCCTCCCCCAGTGTCTGCAACCACCCCTCCCCCAGTGTCTGCAACCACCCCTCACCCAGTGACTGCAACCACACCTCCACCACTGTCTGCACTCCCTCCCCACTGTCTGCACCCACTCCTCCGCCAGTGTCTGCAACCACCCCTCCCCAGTGTCTGCACCCACCTTCCCCCAGTGTCGGTACCCCACCTTCCCCCAATGTCTGCACCTACCCCACCCCCAATGTCTGCACCCACCCTCACCCAGTGTCTGCACCCACCCCTCCCCCTGTGTCTGCACCCACCCATCCCCCAGTGTCTGCATCCCCGTCCCACAGTGTCTGTTCCCCTCTTCCCCCAGTTTCTGCACCCACTTCCCCCAGTGTCTGCATCCCCTTCCCCCAGTGTCTGCACCCACACCTCCCCCAGTTTCTGCACCATCTCTCCCCAGTGCCTGCAGCCCATTCCCCCAGTGTCTGCACATAACCTACTCCAGTGTCTGCACCCACACTTCCCCCAGTGTCTGCACCCACCCCCTCCCCCAGTGTCTGCACTCACCCCCACCCCAGTGTCTGCACCGACGCTTCCCCCAGTGTCTGCACCCACCCTCACCCAGTGTCTGCACCCATACCTCCCGCAGTGTCTGCAACCACACCTCCCTCAGTTTCTGCACCCACCCCTCCCCCAGTATCTGCACCCACACTTACGCCAGAATATGCATACACCCTTCCCCCAGTATCTGCACCCACAACTCCCCCAGTGTCTGCACCCACACTTACCCCAGTGTCTGCATCCACCCCTCCTCCAGTGTCTGCACCCACCCCTTCCCGCAGTGTCTGCACCCCCCTTCCCCCAGTGTCAGCACACATCCCTCGCCCAGTGCGTACACCCACCCCTCACCCAGTGTCTGCACCCACCCTCCCCCAGTGTCTGCACCCACCCACCCCCAGAGTCTGCACTCACCCCTCCCGCAGAGTCTGCATCCACCTTCCCCCAGTGTCTGCACCTAACCCTCCCCCATTGTCTGCACCCACCCCTCCCCCAGTGTCTGCACCCACCCCTCCCCCAGTGTCTGCAACCACCCCTTCCCCAGTGTCTGCAACCACCCCTCACCCAGTGTCTGCACCCACCCCTCCCCCAGTGTCTTCACCCACCCCTTCCCCTAATGTCTGCAGCCCCTCCCTCAGTGTCTGCACACACTCCTCCCCCAGTGTATGCACCCACCCCTCCCCCAGTGTCTGCACTCCCTTCCCCCAGTGTCTGCACCCACCCCTGCCCCAGTGTCTGCACCCACCCCTGCCCCAGTGTCGGCATCCACCCTCCACCAGTGTCTACACCCAACCCTCCCCACTGTCTGCACCCACTCCTCCGCCAGTGTCTGCACTCAACCTTCGCCCAGTGTCTGCAAGCACTTCCCACACTGTCTGCACGCCCCCTTCCCCCAGTGTCTGCACCCACCCCTGCCCCAGTGTCTGCACCCACCCCTGCCCCAGTGTCGGCACCCACCCTCCACCAGTGTCTACACCCAACCCTCCCCACTGTCTGCACCCACTCCTCCGCCAGTGTCTGCACTCAACCTTCGCCCAGTGTCTGCAAGCACTTCCCACACTGTCTGCACGCCCCCTTCCCCCAGTGTCTGCACCCACCCCTCCCCAGTGTCTGCACCCACCTTCCCCCAGTGTCTGTACCCCGCCTTCCCCCAATGTCTGCACCTACCCCACCCCCAGTGTCTGCACCCACCCCTCCCCCTGTGTCTGTACCCACCCATCCCCCAGTGTCTGCATCCCCTTCCCACAGTGTCTGTACCCCTCTTCCCCCAGTTTCTGCACCCACTTCCCCCAGTGTCTGCATCCCCTTCCCCCAGTGTCTGCACCAACCCCTCCCCCAGTTTCTGCACCATCTCTCCCCAGTGCCTGCAGCCCATTCCCCCGGTGCCTGCACATAACCTACTCCAGTGTCTGCACCCACACTTCCCCCAGTGTCTGCACCTACACTTCCCCAGTGTCTGCACCCACCCTTCCCCCAGTGTCTGTACGCACACCACACCCAGTGTCTGCATCCAGCCCCTCCCCCAGTGTCTGCACTCACCCCCACCCCAGTGTCTGCACCCACGCTTCCCCCAGTGTCTGCACCCACCCTCACCCAGTGTCTGCACCCACACCTCCCTCAGTTTCTGCACCCACAACTCCCCCAGTGTCTGCATCCACCCCTCCTCCAGTTTCTGCACCCACCCCTTCCCGCAGTGTCTGCACCCCCCTTCCCCCAGTGTCAGCACACATCCGTCGCCCAGTGCGTACACCCACCCCTCACCCAGTGTCTGCACCCACCCTCCCCCAGTGTCTGCACCCACCCCTCCCCCAGTGTCTACACCCACCACTCCCCCAGTGTCTGCACCCCTTCCCCCAGTACCTGCACCCCCATTCCCCAAGTATCTACACCCGCATTCCCCCAGTGTGTGCACCTACCACTCCCCCAGTGTGTGCACCCACCCCTCCCACAGTGTCTGCACCCCCATTCCCCCAATGTCTGCACCCTCCCCTCCCCCAGTTTCTGCAATCACCTTCCCCTAGTGTCTGCACCCACCACTCCCCAGTGTCTGCACCCCACCTTCCCCCAGTGTCTGCATCCCCACTTCCCCCAGTTTCTGCGCCGACTCTACTCCAGTGCCTGCATCCACCATTCCCCCAGTGTCTGCACCCAACTTTCACTCAGTGTCTGCACCCACACCTCCCCCAGTGGCTGCACCACACTTCCCCCAGTGTCTGCACCCACCCCTCCCCCAGTGTCTGCACCCACCTCTCCCCCAGTGTCTGCATCGACCCCTTCCCCAGTGCGTGCACCCACCCCTCCCTCAGTGTCTGCACACACCCGCCCCCAGTTTCTGCACACACCCCTCCCCCAGTGCCTGAACCCACCCCTCCCCCAGTGTCTGCATCCACCCTCCCACAGTGTCGGCAGCCGACCCTCCTGCAGTGTCTGCACCCACCCCTCCCCCAGTGTCTGCACCCACCCCTCCCCCAGTTTCTGCACACACCCCTCCCCCAGTGCCTGCACCCTCCCCTCCCCCAGTTTCTGCACCCACCTTCCCCTCGTGTCAGCACACATCCCTCGCCCAGTGCGTACACCCATCCCTCACCCAGTGTCTGCACCCACCCTCCCCCAGTGTCTGCACCTACCCCTCCCCCAGTGTCTGCACCCACCACACCCCCAGTGTCTGCACCCTTCCCCCAGTACCTGCACCCCCATTCCCCAAGTATCTGCACCCGCATTCCCCCAGTGTGTGCACCTACCACTCCCCCAGTGTGTGCACCCACCCCTCCCACAGTGTCTGCAACCCCTTCCCCCAGTGTCAGCACCCACCCCTCCCCCAGTGTCTGCACCCCTCTTCCCCCAGTGTCAGCACCCACCCCTCCCCCAGTGTCTGCACCCACCTCTCCCCCAGTGTCTGCATCGACCCCTCTCCCAGTGCGTGCACCCACCCCTCCCTCAGTGTCTGCACCCACTCCTCCCCCAGTTTCTGTGCCCACCCCTCCACCAGTGCCTGAACCCACCCCTCCCCCAGTGTCTGCATCCACCCTCCCACAGTATCTCCAACCACCCCTCCCCCAGTGTCTGCATCCACCCTCCCCCAGTGTCGGCAGCCGAACCTCCCGCAGTGTATGCACCCACCCCTCCCCCAGTGTCTGCACCCCTTCTCCCAGTGCCTGCACCCTCCCCTCCCCCAGTTTCTGCACCCAACTTCCCCTCGTGTCTGCACCCACCCCTCCCCGGTGTCTGCACCCACCCTCCACCAGTGTCTACACCCACCCCTTTCCCATTGTCTGCACCCACCCCTTCCCCAGTGTCTGCACCCACCCCTCCCGCAGAGTCTGCATCCACCTTCCCCCAGTGTCTGCACCCACCCCTCCCCCATTATCTGCACCCACTCCTCCCCCAGTGTCTGCACCCCCTTCCCCCAGTGTCTGCATCCCCTTCCCCAGTGTCTGCACCCACCCCTCCCCCAGTTTCTGCACCATCTCTCCCCAGTGCCAGCAGCCCATTCCCCCAGTGTCTGCACCCACCGCTCCCCCAGTGTCTGCACCCACTCCTCATCCAGTGTCTGCAACCTGCCTCCCCCAGTGTCTGCACCCATCCTTCCCCCATTGCCTGCACCCACCCCTCCCCCAGTGTCGGCACCCACCCCTCCCCAAGTGTCTGCACCCATCCCTCCCCCAGTGTCTGCACCCACCGCTCCCCCAGTGTCTGCATCCACCCCTCATCCAGTGTCTGCACCCACCCTCCACCAGTGTCTACACCCACCCTCCACCAGTGTCTACACCCACGCCTTTCCCATTGTCTGCACCCACCCCTCCCCCAGTGTCTGCACCCACCCCTCCCCCAGTGTCTGCACCCACCCACCCCCAGAGTCTGCACTTAGCCCTCCCGCAGAGTCTGCATCCACCTTCCCCCAGTGTCTGCACCTACCCCTCCCCCAGTGTCTGCACGCACTCCTCCGCCAGTGTCTGCAACCACACCTGCCGCAGTGTCTGCACCCACCCTCCCCCAGTGTCTGAACGCACCTTCCACCAGTGACTGCACCCACCCCTCACCCAGTGTCTGCACCCAGCCTCCAACAGTGTCTGCACCCACTCTCCACCAGTGACTGCACCCACTCCTCCACCAGTGACTGCACACAACCCTCCTGCAGTGTCTGCACCGACCCCTCCCCCAGTGTGTGCACCCACACCTCCACCAGTGTCTGCACCCACCCCTCAACCAGTGTCTGCACACAACCGTCCCCCAGTGTCTGCACCCAACCCTCCCCCAGTTTCTGCACACACCCCTCCCACAGTGTCTGAACCCACCCCTCCCCCAGTGTCTGAACCCACCCCCCCCCCAGTGTCTGCATCCACCCCCCCCCAGTCTCGGCAGCCGAACCTCCCGCAGTGTCTGCACCCACCCCTCCCCCAGTGTCTGCACCCCTTCCCCCAGTGCCTGCACCCTCCCCTCCCCCAGTTTCTGCACCCACCTTCTCCTTGTGTCAGCACACATCCCTCGCCCAGTGCGTACACCCATCCCTCACCCAGTGTCTGCACCCACCCTCCCCCAGTGTCTGCACCCACCCCTCCCCCAGTGTCTGCACCCACCACTCCCCCAGTGTCTGCACCCCTTCCCCCAGTAGCTGCACCCCCATTCCCCAAGTATCTGCACCCGCATTCCCCCAGTGTGTGCACCTACCACTCCCCCAGTGTGTGCACCCACCCCTCCCACAGTGTCTGCAACCCCCTTCCCCCAATGTCTGCACCCTCCCCTCCCCCAGTATCTGCACACACCGCTCCCCCAGTGTCTGCACCCACCCGTCCCCCAGTGTCTGCACCCCCCTTCCCCCAGTGTCAGCACCCACCCCTCCCCCAGTGTCTGCACCCACCTCTCCCCAATGTCTGCATCGACCCCTCCCCCAGTGCGTGCACCCACCCCCCCCTCAGTGTCTGCACCCACCCTCAACCAGAGTCTGCATCCCCCCTTGCCCCAGTGTCTGCACCGGACTCTTCACCTGTGTCTGCTCCCAACCCTCCCCCAGTGTCTGCACCCACCCTTCCACCAGTGTCTGCACCCTCCCCTCCCCCAGTTTCTGCACCCAACCGTCCCCCAGTGTCTGAACCTATCCTTCCCCCAGTGTCTGCATCCACGGACCCCCAGTGTCGGCAGCCGACCTTTTCCCAGTGTCTCCAACCACCCCTTCCTCAGTGTCTGCACCCACCCCTCCCCCAGTGTCTGAACGCACCTTCCACCAGTGACTGTACCCACCCCTCACCCAGTGTCTGCACCCACCCTCCCCCAGTGTCTGAACGCACCTTCCACCAGTGACTGTACCCACCCCTCACCCAGTGTCTGCACCCAGCCTCCACCAGTGTCTGCACCCACCCTCCACCAGTGACTGCACCCACCCCTCCACCAGTGACTACACACAACTCTCCCCGTGTCTGCACCCACCCCTCTCCCAGTGTCTGCACCCAAACCTCACCCAGTGTCTGCACCCACCCCTCCCCCATTGTCTGCTCCCACCCCTCGCCCAGTGTCTGCACCCACCCCTCCCCCAGTGTCTGCACACACCCGCCCCCAGTTTCTGCACACACCCCTCCCCCAGTGCCTGAACCCACCCCTCCCCCAGTGTCGGCAGCCGAACCTCCCGCAGTGTATGCACCCACCCCTCCCCTATTGTCTGCACCCACCTCTCCACCAGTGTCTGCACCGACCCCTCCCCCAGTGCGTGCACCCACCCCTCCCTCAACCAGGGTCTGCATCCCCCCTTGTTCCAGTGTCTGCACCGGACTCTTCCCCTGTGTCTGCTCCCAAACCTCCCCCAGTGTCTGCACCCACCCTTCCCCCAGTGTCTGCATCCACCGCTCCCCTAGTGTCTGCACCTACCCCTCCCCCAGTTTCTGCACGTACCCTTCCCCCAGTGTCTGCACCCACCCCTCCCCCTGTGTCTGCACGCACCCACCCCCCAGTGTCTGCATCCCCTTTCCACTGTTTCTGTACCCCTCTTCCCCCAGTGTCTGCACCCCCTTCCTGCAGTGTCTGCATCCCCTTCCCCAGTGTCTGCACCCACCCCTCCCCCAGTTTCTGCACCATCTCTCCCCAGTGCCTGCAGCCCATCCCCCAGTGTCTGCACCCACCGCTCCCCCAGTGTCTGCACCCACTCCTCATCCAGTGTCTGCAACTTGCCTCCCCCAGTGTCTGCACCCATCCATCCCCCATTGTCTGCACCCACCCCTCCCACAGTGTCTGCACCCACCCTCCCCTAGAGTCTGCACTCACCCCTCCCGCAGTGTCTGCATCCACCTTCCCCCAGTGTTGGCAGCCGACCTTGCCCCAGTGTCTGCACCCAACCCTCCCCCAGTGTCTGCAAACACCCCTACCCCAGTGTCTGCACCCACCCCTCACCCAGTGTCTGCACCCACCCTCCACCAGTGACTGCACCCACCCCTCCCCCAGTGTCTGCACTCACCCCTCCCGCAGTGTCTGCATCCACCACTCCCCCAGTTTCAGCACCCAACCCTCCCACAGTTTCTGCACCCACCCCTCCCCCAGTGTCCGCAACCACCCCTCACCCAGTGTCTGCTCACACCCTTCTCCATTGTCGGCACCCACACCCATCTCCAGTGTCTGCACCCACCCCTCCCCCAGTGTCTGCACCCACCCCTCCCCCAGTGTCTGCACCCACCACTCCCCCAGTGTCTGCACCCACCCCTCCCCCAGTGTCTGCACCCACCACTCCCCCAGTGTCTGCAGCCCCTCCTCCAGTGGCTGCACTCCCTTCCCCCAGTGTCTGCACCCACCCCTGCCCCAGTGTCGGCACCCACCCCTGCCCAGGTGTCGGCACCCAACCCTCCCCAAGTGTCTGCACCCATCCCTCCCCCAGTGTCTGCACCCACCGCTCCCCCAGTGTCTGCATCCACCCCTCATCCAGTGTCTGCACCCACCCTCCACCAGTGTCTACACCCACCCTCCACCAGTGTCTACACCCACGCCTTTCCCATTGTCTACACCCACCCCTCCCCCAGTGTCTGCATCCACCTTCCCCCAGTGTCTGCACCCACCCCTCCCTCAGTGTCTGCACGCACTCCTCCGCCAGTGTCTGCAACCACACCTGCCGCAGTGTCTGCACCCACCCTCCCCCAGTGTCTGAACGCACCTTCCACCAGTGACTGCACCCACCCCTCGCCCAGTGTCTGCACCCAGCCTCCAACAGTGTCTGCACCCACCCTTCACCAGTGACTGCACCCACCCCTCCACCAGTGACTGCACACAACCCTCCCCCAGTGTCTGCACCCACCCCTCTCCCAGTGTCTGCACCCACACCTCACCCAGTGTCTGCACCCACCCCTCCCCCATTGTCTGCTCCCACCCCTCCCCCAGTGTCTGCACACACCCGCCCCCAGTTTCTGCACACACCCCTCCCCCAGTGCCTGAACCCACCCCTCCCCCAGTGTCTGCATCCACCCTCCCACAGTGTCGGCAGCCGACCCTCCCGCAGTGTATGCACCCACCCCTCCCCCAGTGTCTGCACCCCTTCTCCCAGTGCCTGCACCCTCCCCTCCCCCAGTTTCTGCACCCAACTTCCCCTCGTGTCTGCACCCACCCCTCCCCGGTGTCTGCACCCACCCTCCACCAGTGTCTACACCCACCCCTTTCCCATTGTCTGCACCCACCCCTCCCCCAGTGTCTGCACCCACCCACACCAGAGTCTGCACTCACCCCTCCCGCAGAGTCTGCATCCACCTTCCCCCAGTGTCTGCACCCACCCCTCCCCCATTATCTGCACCCACTCCTCCCCCAGTGTCTGCACCCACCCCTCCCCCAGTGTCTGCAACCACCCCTCCCCCAGTGTCTGCAACCTCCCCTCCCCCAGTGTCTGCAACCACCCCTCACCCAGTGTCTGCACCCACCCCTCCCCCAGTGTCTTCACCCACCCCTTCCCCTAATGTCTGCAGCCCCTCCCTCAGTGTCTGCACACATTCCTCCCCCAGTGTCGGCACCCACCCCTCCCCCAGTGTCTGCAACCACCCCTCCACCAGTGTCCGCACTCCCTACCCCCAGTGTCTGCACCCACACCTCCCCCAGTGTCGGCACCCAACCCTCCCCCAGTGTCTGCAACCACCCATCACCCAGTGGCTGCACCCACCCTCCAGCAGTGACTGCACCCACAACCTCCCACAGTGTCTACACCCACCCCTCCCCTAGTGTCTGCACCCACCTCTCCACCAGTGTCTGCATCGACCCCTCCCCCAGTGCGTGCACCCACCCCTCCCTCAACCAGGGTCTGCATCCCCCCTTGTTCCAGTGTCTGCACCGGACTCTTCCCCTGTGTCTGCTCCCAACCCTCCCCCAGTGTCTGCACCCACCCTCCCCCAGTGTCTGCATCCACCGCTCCCCTAGTGTCTGCACCTACCCCTCCCCCAGTTTCTGCACGTATCCTTCCCCCAGTGTCTGCACCCACCCCTCCCCCTGTGTCTGCACGCACCCACCCCCCAGTGTCTGCATCCCCTTCCCACTGTTTCTGTACCCCTCTTCCCCCAGTGTCTGCACCCCCTTCCTGCAGTGTCTGCATCCCCTTCCCCAGTGTCTGCACCCACCCCTCCCCCAGTTTCTGCACCATCTCTCCCCAGTGCCTGCAGCCCATCCCCCAGTGTCTGCACCCACCGCTCCCCCAGTGTCTGCACCCACTCCTCATCCAGTGTCTGCAACTTGCCTCCCCCAGTGTCTGCACCCATCCTTCCCCCATTGTCTGCACCCACCCCTCCCCCAGTGTCTGCACCCACCCTCCCGAGAGTCTGCACTCACCCCTCCCGCAGTGTCTGCATCCACCTTCCCCCAGTGTTGGCAGCCGACCTTGCCCCAGTGTCTGCACCCAACCCTCCCCCAGTGTCTGCAAACACCCCTACCCCAGTGTCTGCACCCACCCCTCACCCAGTGTCTGCACCCACCCTCCACCAGTGACTGCACCCACCCCTCCCCCAGTGTCTGCACTCACCCCTCCCGCAGTGTCTGCATCCACCACTCCCCCAGTTTCAGCACCCAACCCTCCCACAGTTTCTGCACCCACCCCTCCCCCAGTGTCTGCAACCACCCCTCACCCAGTGTCTGCTCACACCCTTCTCCATTGTCGGCACCCACACCCATCTCCAGTGTCTGCACCCACCCCTCCCTCAGTGTCTGCACCCACCCCTCCCCCAGTGTCTGCACCCACCACTCCCCCAGTGTCTGCACCCACCCCTCCCCCAGTGTCTGCACCCACCACTCCCCCAGTGTCTGCAGCCCCTCCTCCAGTGGCTGCACTCCCTTCCCCCAGTGTCTGCACCCACCCCTGCCCCAGTGTCGGCACCCACCCCTGCCCAGGTGTCGGCACCCACCCCTCCCCAAGTGTCTGCACCCATCCCTCCCCCAGTGTCTGCATCCACCCCTCATCCAGTGTCTGCACCCACCCTCCACCAGTGTCTACACCCACCCTCCACCAGTGTCTACACCCACGCCTTTCCCATTGTCTGCACCCACCCCTCCCCCAGTGTCTGCACCCACCGCTCCCCCAGTGTCTGCACCCACCCACCCCCAGAGTCTCCACTTTGCCCTCCCGCAGAGTCTGCATCCACCTTCCCCCAGTGTCTGCACCTACCCCTCCCCCAGTGTCTGCACGCACTCCTCCGCCAGTGTCTGCAACCACACCTGCCGCAGTGTCTGCACCCACCCTCCCCCAGTGTCTGAACGCACCTTCCACCAGTGACTGCACCCACCCCTCATCCAGTGTCTGCACCCAGCCTCCAACAGTGTCTGCACCCACCCTCCACCAGTGACTGCACCCACCCCTCCACCAGTGACTGCACACAACCCTCCCCCAGTGTCTGCACCCACCCCTCTCCCAGTGTCTGCACCCACACCTCACCCAGTGTCTGCACCCACCCCTCCCCCATTGTCTGCTCCCACCCCTCGCCCAGTGTCTGCACCCACCCCTCCCCCAGTGTCTGCACACACCCGCCCCCAGTTTCTGCACACACCCCTCCCCCAGTGCCTGAACCCACCCCTCCCCCAGTGTCTGCATCCACCCTCCCACAGTGTCGGCAGCCGAACCTCCCGCAGTGTATGCACCCACCCCTCCCCGGTGTCTGCACCCACCCTCCACCAGTGTCTACACCCACCCCTTTCCCATTGTCTGCACTCACCCCTCCCGCAGAGTCTGCATCCACCTTCCCCCAGTGTCTGCACCCACCCCTCCCCCATTATCTGCACCCACTCCTCCCCCAGTGTCTGCACCCACCCCTCCCCCAGTGTCTGCAACCACCCCTCCCCCAGTGTCTGCAACCACCCCTCACCCAGTGTCTGCACCCACCCCTCCCCCAGTGTCTTCACCCACCCCTTCCCCTAATGTCTGCAGCCCCTCCCTCAGTGTCTGCACACATTCCTCCCCCAGTGTCGGCACCCACCCCTCCCCCAGTGTCTGCAACCACCCCTCCACCAGTGTCCGCACTCCCTTCCCCCAGTGTCTGCACCCACACCTCCCCCAGTGTCGGCACCCAACCCTCCCCCAGTGTCTGCAACCACCCATCACCCAGTGGCTGCACCCACCCTCCACCAGTGACTGCACCCACAACCTCCCACAGTGTCTACACCCACCCCTCCCCCAGTGTCTGCACCCACCTCTCCACCAGTGTCTGCACCGACCCCTCCCCCAGTGCGTGCACCCACCCCTCCCTCAACCAGGGTCTGCATCCCCCCTTGTTCCAGTGTCTGCACCGGACTCTTCCCCTGTGTCTGCTCCCAACCCTCCCCCAGTGTCTGCACCCACCCTCCCCCAGTGTCTGCATCCACCGCTCCCCTAGTGTCTGCACCTACCCCTCCCCCAGTTTCTGCACGTACCCTTCCCCCAGTGTCTGCACCCACCCCTCCCCCTGTGTCTGCACGCACCCATCCCCCAGTGTCTGCATCCCCTTCCCACTGTTTCTGTACCCCTCTTCCCCCAGTGTCTGCACCCCCTTCCTGCAGTGTCTGCATCCCCTTCCCCAGTGTCTGCACCCACCCCTCCCCCAGTTTCTGCACCATCTCTCCCCAGTGCCTGCAGCCCATCCCCCAGTGTCTGCACCCACCGCTCCCCCAGTGTCTGCACCCACTCCTCATCCAGTGTCTGCAACTTGCCTCCCCCAGTGTCTGCACCCATCCTTCCCCCATTGTCTGCACCCACCCCTCCCCCAGTGTCTGCACCCACCCTCCCCTAGAGTCTGCACTCACCCCTCCCGCAGTGTCTGCATCCACCTTCCCCCAGTGTTGGCAGCCGACCTTGCCCCAGTGTCTGCACCCAACCCTCCCCCAGTGTGTGCATCCACCCCTACCCCAGTGTCTGCACCCACCCCTCACCCAGTGTCTGCACCCACCCTCCACCAGTGACTGCACTCACCCCTCCCGCAGTGTCTGCATCCACCACTCCCCCAGTTTCAGCACCCAACCCTCCCACAGTTTCTGCACCCACCCCTCCCCCAGTGTCTGCAACCACCCCTCACCCAGTGTCTGCTCACACCCTTCTCCATTGTCGGCACCCACACCCATCTCCAGTGTCTGCACCCACCCCTCCCTCAGTGTCTGCACCCACCCCTCCCCCAGTGTCTGCACCCACCACTCCCCCAGTGTCTGCACCCACCCCTCCCCCAGTGTCTGCACCCACCACTCCCCCAGTGTCTGCAGCCCCTCCTCCAGTGGCTGCACTCCCTTCCCCCAGTGTCTGCACCCACCCCTGCCCCAGTGTCGGCACCCACCCCTGCCCAGGTGTCGGCACCCACCCCTCCCCAAGTGTCTGCACCCATCCCTCCCCCAGTGTCTGCACCCACCGCTCCCCCAGTGTCTGCACCCACCCCTCCCCAATGTCTGCATCGACCCCTCCCCCAGTGCGTGCACCCACCCCCCCCTCAGTGTCTGCACCCACCCTCAACCAGAGTCTGCATCCCCCCTTGCCCCAGTGTCTGCACCGGACTCTTCACCTGTGTCTGCTCCCAACCCTCCCCCAGTGTCTGCACCCACCCTTCCACCAGTGTCTGCACCCTCCCCTCCCCCAGTTTCTGCACCCAACCGTCCCCCAGTGTCTGAACCTATCCTTCCCCCAGTGTCTGCATCCACGGACCCCCAGTGTCGGCAGCCGACCTTTTCCCAGTGTCTCCAACCACCCCTTCCTCAGTGTCTGCACCCACCCCTCCCCCAGTGTCTGAACGCACCTTCCACCAGTGACTGTACCCACCCCTCACCCAGTGTCTGCACCCACCCTCCCCCAGTGTCTGAACGCACCTTCCACCAGTGACTGTACCCACCCCTCACCCAGTGTCTGCACCCAGCCTCCACCAGTGTCTGCACCCACCCTCCACCAGTGACTGCACCCACCCCTCCACCAGTGACTACACACAACTCTCCCCGTGTCTGCACCCACCCCTCTCCCAGTGTCTGCACCCAAACCTCACCCAGTGTCTGCACCCACCCCTCCCCCATTGTCTGCTCCCACCCCTCGCCCAGTGTCTGCACCCACCCCTCCCCCAGTGTCTGCACACACCCGCCCCCAGTTTCTGCACACACCCCTCCCCCAGTGCCTGAACCCACCCCTCCCCCAGTGTCGGCAGCCGAACCTCCCGCAGTGTATGCACCCACCCCTCCCCTATTGTCTGCACCCACCTCTCCACCAGTGTCTGCACCGACCCCTCCCCCAGTGCGTGCACCCACCCCTCCCTCAACCAGGGTCTGCATCCCCCCTTGTTCCAGTGTCTGCACCGGACTCTTCCCCTGTGTCTGCTCCCAAACCTCCCCCAGTGTCTGCACCCACCCTTCCCCCAGTGTCTGCATCCACCGCTCCCCTAGTGTCTGCACCTACCCCTCCCCCAGTTTCTGCACGTACCCTTCCCCCAGTGTCTGCACCCACCCCTCCCCCTGTGTCTGCACGCACCCACCCCCCAGTGTCTGCATCCCCTTTCCACTGTTTCTGTACCCCTCTTCCCCCAGTGTCTGCACCCCCTTCCTGCAGTGTCTGCATCCCCTTCCCCAGTGTCTGCACCCACCCCTCCCCCAGTTTCTGCACCATCTCTCCCCAGTGCCTGCAGCCCATCCCCCAGTGTCTGCACCCACCGCTCCCCCAGTGTCTGCACCCACTCCTCATCCAGTGTCTGCAACTTGCCTCCCCCAGTGTCTGCACCCATCCATCCCCCATTGTCTGCACCCACCCCTCCCACAGTGTCTGCACCCACCCTCCCCTAGAGTCTGCACTCACCCCTCCCGCAGTGTCTGCATCCACCTTCCCCCAGTGTTGGCAGCCGACCTTGCCCCAGTGTCTGCACCCAACCCTCCCCCAGTGTCTGCAAACACCCCTACCCCAGTGTCTGCACCCACCCCTCACCCAGTGTCTGCACCCACCCTCCACCAGTGACTGCACCCACCCCTCCCCCAGTGTCTGCACTCACCCCTCCCGCAGTGTCTGCATCCACCACTCCCCCAGTTTCAGCACCCAACCCTCCCACAGTTTCTGCACCCACCCCTCCCCCAGTGTCCGCAACCACCCCTCACCCAGTGTCTGCTCACACCCTTCTCCATTGTCGGCACCCACACCCATCTCCAGTGTCTGCACCCACCCCTCCCCCAGTGTCTGCACCCACCCCTCCCCCAGTGTCTGCACCCACCACTCCCCCAGTGTCTGCACCCACCCCTCCCCCAGTGTCTGCACCCACCACTCCCCCAGTGTCTGCAGCCCCTCCTCCAGTGGCTGCACTCCCTTCCCCCAGTGTCTGCACCCACCCCTGCCCCAGTGTCGGCACCCACCCCTGCCCAGGTGTCGGCACCCAACCCTCCCCAAGTGTCTGCACCCATCCCTCCCCCAGTGTCTGCACCCACCGCTCCCCCAGTGTCTGCATCCACCCCTCATCCAGTGTCTGCACCCACCCTCCACCAGTGTCTACACCCACCCTCCACCAGTGTCTACACCCACGCCTTTCCCATTGTCTACACCCACCCCTCCCCCAGTGTCTGCATCCACCTTCCCCCAGTGTCTGCACCCACCCCTCCCTCAGTGTCTGCACGCACTCCTCCGCCAGTGTCTGCAACCACACCTGCCGCAGTGTCTGCACCCACCCTCCCCCAGTGTCTGAACGCACCTTCCACCAGTGACTGCACCCACCCCTCGCCCAGTGTCTGCACCCAGCCTCCAACAGTGTCTGCACCCACCCTTCACCAGTGACTGCACCCACCCCTCCACCAGTGACTGCACACAACCCTCCCCCAGTGTCTGCACCCACCCCTCTCCCAGTGTCTGCACCCACACCTCACCCAGTGTCTGCACCCACCCCTCCCCCATTGTCTGCTCCCACCCCTCCCCCAGTGTCTGCACACACCCGCCCCCAGTTTCTGCACACACCCCTCCCCCAGTGCCTGAACCCACCCCTCCCCCAGTGTCTGCATCCACCCTCCCACAGTGTCGGCAGCCGACCCTCCCGCAGTGTATGCACCCACCCCTCCCCCAGTGTCTGCACCCCTTCTCCCAGTGCCTGCACCCTCCCCTCCCCCAGTTTCTGCACCCAACTTCCCCTCGTGTCTGCACCCACCCCTCCCCGGTGTCTGCACCCACCCTCCACCAGTGTCTACACCCACCCCTTTCCCATTGTCTGCACCCACCCCTCCCCCAGTGTCTGCACCCACCCACACCAGAGTCTGCACTCACCCCTCCCGCAGAGTCTGCATCCACCTTCCCCCAGTGTCTGCACCCACCCCTCCCCCATTATCTGCACCCACTCCTCCCCCAGTGTCTGCACCCACCCCTCCCCCAGTGTCTGCAACCACCCCTCCCCCAGTGTCTGCAACCTCCCCTCCCCCAGTGTCTGCAACCACCCCTCACCCAGTGTCTGCACCCACCCCTCCCCCAGTGTCTTCACCCACCCCTTCCCCTAATGTCTGCAGCCCCTCCCTCAGTGTCTGCACACATTCCTCCCCCAGTGTCGGCACCCACCCCTCCCCCAGTGTCTGCAACCACCCCTCCACCAGTGTCCGCACTCCCTACCCCCAGTGTCTGCACCCACACCTCCCCCAGTGTCGGCACCCAACCCTCCCCCAGTGTCTGCAACCACCCATCACCCAGTGGCTGCACCCACCCTCCAGCAGTGACTGCACCCACAACCTCCCACAGTGTCTACACCCACCCCTCCCCTAGTGTCTGCACCCACCTCTCCACCAGTGTCTGCATCGACCCCTCCCCCAGTGCGTGCACCCACCCCTCCCTCAACCAGGGTCTGCATCCCCCCTTGTTCCAGTGTCTGCACCGGACTCTTCCCCTGTGTCTGCTCCCAACCCTCCCCCAGTGTCTGCACCCACCCTCCCCCAGTGTCTGCATCCACCGCTCCCCTAGTGTCTGCACCTACCCCTCCCCCAGTTTCTGCACGTATCCTTCCCCCAGTGTCTGCACCCACCCCTCCCCCTGTGTCTGCACGCACCCACCCCCCAGTGTCTGCATCCCCTTCCCACTGTTTCTGTACCCCTCTTCCCCCAGTGTCTGCACCCCCTTCCTGCAGTGTCTGCATCCCCTTCCCCAGTGTCTGCACCCACCCCTCCCCCAGTTTCTGCACCATCTCTCCCCAGTGCCTGCAGCCCATCCCCCAGTGTCTGCACCCACCGCTCCCCCAGTGTCTGCACCCACTCCTCATCCAGTGTCTGCAACTTGCCTCCCCCAGTGTCTGCACCCATCCTTCCCCCATTGTCTGCACCCACCCCTCCCCCAGTGTCTGCACCCACCCTCCCGAGAGTCTGCACTCACCCCTCCCGCAGTGTCTGCATCCACCTTCCCCCAGTGTTGGCAGCCGACCTTGCCCCAGTGTCTGCACCCAACCCTCCCCCAGTGTCTGCAAACACCCCTACCCCAGTGTCTGCACCCACCCCTCACCCAGTGTCTGCACCCACCCTCCACCAGTGACTGCACCCACCCCTCCCCCAGTGTCTGCACTCACCCCTCCCGCAGTGTCTGCATCCACCACTCCCCCAGTTTCAGCACCCAACCCTCCCACAGTTTCTGCACCCACCCCTCCCCCAGTGTCTGCAACCACCCCTCACCCAGTGTCTGCTCACACCCTTCTCCATTGTCGGCACCCACACCCATCTCCAGTGTCTGCACCCACCCCTCCCTCAGTGTCTGCACCCACCCCTCCCCCAGTGTCTGCACCCACCACTCCCCCAGTGTCTGCACCCACCCCTCCCCCAGTGTCTGCACCCACCACTCCCCCAGTGTCTGCAGCCCCTCCTCCAGTGGCTGCACTCCCTTCCCCCAGTGTCTGCACCCACCCCTGCCCCAGTGTCGGCACCCACCCCTGCCCAGGTGTCGGCACCCACCCCTCCCCAAGTGTCTGCACCCATCCCTCCCCCAGTGTCTGCATCCACCCCTCATCCAGTGTCTGCACCCACCCTCCACCAGTGTCTACACCCACCCTCCACCAGTGTCTACACCCACGCCTTTCCCATTGTCTGCACCCACCCCTCCCCCAGTGTCTGCACCCACCGCTCCCCCAGTGTCTGCACCCACCCACCCCCAGAGTCTCCACTTTGCCCTCCCGCAGAGTCTGCATCCACCTTCCCCCAGTGTCTGCACCTACCCCTCCCCCAGTGTCTGCACGCACTCCTCCGCCAGTGTCTGCAACCACACCTGCCGCAGTGTCTGCACCCACCCTCCCCCAGTGTCTGAACGCACCTTCCACCAGTGACTGCACCCACCCCTCATCCAGTGTCTGCACCCAGCCTCCAACAGTGTCTGCACCCACCCTCCACCAGTGACTGCACCCACCCCTCCACCAGTGACTGCACACAACCCTCCCCCAGTGTCTGCACCCACCCCTCTCCCAGTGTCTGCACCCACACCTCACCCAGTGTCTGCACCCACCCCTCCCCCATTGTCTGCTCCCACCCCTCGCCCAGTGTCTGCACCCACCCCTCCCCCAGTGTCTGCACACACCCGCCCCCAGTTTCTGCACACACCCCTCCCCCAGTGCCTGAACCCACCCCTCCCCCAGTGTCTGCATCCACCCTCCCACAGTGTCGGCAGCCGAACCTCCCGCAGTGTATGCACCCACCCCTCCCCGGTGTCTGCACCCACCCTCCACCAGTGTCTACACCCACCCCTTTCCCATTGTCTGCACTCACCCCTCCCGCAGAGTCTGCATCCACCTTCCCCCAGTGTCTGCACCCACCCCTCCCCCATTATCTGCACCCACTCCTCCCCCAGTGTCTGCACCCACCCCTCCCCCAGTGTCTGCAACCACCCCTCCCCCAGTGTCTGCAACCACCCCTCACCCAGTGTCTGCACCCACCCCTCCCCCAGTGTCTTCACCCACCCCTTCCCCTAATGTCTGCAGCCCCTCCCTCAGTGTCTGCACACATTCCTCCCCCAGTGTCGGCACCCACCCCTCCCCCAGTGTCTGCAACCACCCCTCCACCAGTGTCCGCACTCCCTTCCCCCAGTGTCTGCACCCACACCTCCCCCAGTGTCGGCACCCACCCCTCCCCCAGTGTCTGCAACCACCCATCACCCAGTGGCTGCACCCACCCTCCACCAGTGACTGCACCCACAACCTCCCACAGTGTCTACACCCACCCCTCCCCCAGTGTCTGCACCCACCTCTCCACCAGTGTCTGCACCGACCCCTCCCCCAGTGCGTGCACCCACCCCTCCCTCAACCAGGGTCTGCATCCCCCCTTGTTCCAGTGTCTGCACCGGACTCTTCCCCTGTGTCTGCTCCCAACCCTCCCCCAGTGTCTGCACCCACCCTCCCCCAGTGTCTGCATCCACCGCTCCCCTAGTGTCTGCACCTACCCCTCCCCCAGTTTCTGCACGTACCCTTCCCCCAGTGTCTGCACCCACCCCTCCCCCTGTGTCTGCACGCACCCATCCCCCAGTGTCTGCATCCCCTTCCCACTGTTTCTGTACCCCTCTTCCCCCAGTGTCTGCACCCCCTTCCTGCAGTGTCTGCATCCCCTTCCCCAGTGTCTGCACCCACCCCTCCCCCAGTTTCTGCACCATCTCTCCCCAGTGCCTGCAGCCCATCCCCCAGTGTCTGCACCCACCGCTCCCCCAGTGTCTGCACCCACTCCTCATCCAGTGTCTGCAACTTGCCTCCCCAGTGTCTGCACCCATCCTTCCCCCATTGTCTGCACCCACCCCTCCCCCAGTGTCTGCACCCACCCTCCCCTAGAGTCTGCACTCACCCCTCCCGCAGTGTCTGCATCCACCTTCCCCCAGTGTTGGCAGCCGACCTTGCCCAGTGTCTGCACCCAACCCTCCCCCAGTGTGTGCATCCACCCCTACCCCAGTGTCTGCACCCACCCCTCACCCAGTGTCTGCACCCACCCTCCACCAGTGACTGCACTCACCCCTCCCGCAGTGTCTGCATCCACCACTCCCCCAGTTTCAGCACCCAACCCTCCCACAGTTTCTGCACCCACCCCTCCCCCAGTGTCTGCAACCACCCCTCACCCAGTGTCTGCTCACACCCTTCTCCATTGTCGGCACCCACACCCATCTCCAGTGTCTGCACCCACCCCTCCCTCAGTGTCTGCACCCACCCCTCCCCCAGTGTCTGCACCCACCACTCCCCCAGTGTCTGCACCCACCCCTCCCCCAGTGTCTGCACCCACCACTCCCCCAGTGTCTGCAGCCCCTCCTCCAGTGGCTGCACTCCCTTCCCCCAGTGTCTGCACCCACCCCTGCCCCAGTGTCGGCACCCACCCCTGCCCAGGTGTCGGCACCCACCCCTCCCCAAGTGTCTGCACCCATCCCTCCCCCAGTGTCTGCACCCACCGCTCCCCCCAGTGTCTGCATCCACCCCTCATCCAGTGTCTGCACCCACCCTCCACCAGTGTCTACACCCACCCTCCACCAGTGTCTACACCCACGCCTTTCCCATTGTCTGCACCCACCCCTCCCCCAGTGTCTGCACCCACCCCTCCCCCAGTGTCTGCACCCACCCACCCCAGAGTCTCCACTTAGCCCTCCCTCAGAGTCTGCATCCACCTTCCCCCAGTGTCTGCACCACCCCTCCCCCAGTGTCTGCACGCACTCCTCCGCCAGTGTCTGCAACCACCACCTGCGCAGTGTCTGCACCCACCCTCCCCCAGTGTCTGAACGATCCTTCCACCAGTGACTGCACCCACCCCTCACCCAGTGTCTGCACCCAGCCTCCAACAGTGTCTGCACCCACCCTCCACCAGTGACTGCACCCACCCCTCCACCAGTGACTGCACACAACCCTCCCCCAGTGTCTGCACCCACCCCTCTCCCAGTGTCTGCACCCACACCTCACCCAGTGTCTGCACCCACCCCTCCCCCATTGTCTGCTCCCACCCCCTCGCCCAGTGTCTGCACCCACCCCTCCCCCAGTGTCTGCACACACCCGCCCCCAGTTTCTGCACACACCCCTCCCCCAGTGCCTGAACCCACCCCTCCCCCAGTGTCTGCATCCACCCTCCCACAGTGTCTGCACCCACCCCTCCTGCAGTGTCTTCACCGACCTCTCCCCCAGTGTGTGCACCCACACCTCCACCAGTTTCTGCACCCCTTCTCCCAGTGCCTGCACCCTCCCCTCCCCAGTTTCTGCACCCAACTTCCCCTCGTGTCTGCACCCACCCCTCCCCGGTGTCTGCACCCACCCTCCACCAGTGTCTACACCCACCCCTTTCCCATTGTCTGCACCCCCCCCCTCCCCCAGTGTCTGCACCCACCCATTACCAGAGTCTGCACTCACCCCTCCCGCAGAGTCTGCATCCACCTTCCCCAGTGTCTGCACCCACCCCTCCCCCATTATCTGCACCCACTCCTCCCCCAGTGTCTGCACCCACCCCTCCCCCAGTGTCTGCAACCACCCCTCCCCCAGTGTCTGCAACCACCCCTCACCCAGTGTCTGCACCCAACCCTCCCCCAGTGTCTTCACCCACCCCTTCCCCTAATGTCTGCAGCCCCTCCCCAGTGTCGGCACCCACCCCTCCCCCAGTGTCTGCAACCACCCCTCCACCAGTGTCCGCACTCCCTTCCCCCAGTGTCTGCACCCACACCTCCCCCAGTGTCGGCACCCAACCCTCCCCCAGTGTCTGCAACCACCCATCACCCAGTGGCTGCACCCACCCTCCACCAGTGACTGCACCCACAACCTCCCACAGTGTCTACACCCACCCCTCCCCCAGTGTCTGCACCCACCTCTCCACCAGTGTCTGCACCGACCCCTCCCCCAGTGCGTGCACCCACCCCTCCCTCAACCAGGGTCTGCATCCCCCCTTCTTCCAGTGTCTGCACCGGACTCTTCCCCTGTGTCTGCCTCCCACCCTCCCCCAGTGTCTGCACCCACCGCTCCCCCAGT